>NC_090732.1:159053864-159253864 GCF_036898095.1 Palaemon carinicauda
AAAAACTTGAATGATGATGGCGATGAATTTGCTGTTATTTGATTTTTTAAACACTGGGGTCCCCTGGGGGGTCCCCTAATTTGCCTTCATTCAATTATTAAGGCATTTACATATGAATAATTTTTATCATTTATTTGATATATGACTTATAACCCCCGGACCCCCCAGGGTCCCCTATTTGCCTTCATTCATATGTTTAGGCATTTAATGGATAGTTTTATCATGGGTTGGATATATATATATAGAGTTACAGCATTCGGGCCCCGTGCCCTTCATTTGCTTCCATTCAGGATAATTATAGCTATATATATTCAACTTTATCACCATGATAGTAACTTTTATAATATTTAAGCACTGGGACCTCCGGCCCCTAATTGCTTTCTTTAAAGATACTCATGTATCTTTTATCTTACAGACTGTCCGCTGTGCGATGACGGCATGTGTCGCTGTTCTCCACCAACCCTGCGGCCATAATGTGTGTCGTTCGCACGCTCACTGCTCTCTTCAAGTGGATGACCTAGCTGTTTGGCATCCGGACAACTGTCCAGTCTGCTACAAATTGGCTTCCACTCTAACATCTGAATCGGTGAGTGCAGTTACTTTATTACAGAATTGTGGGGAGTTACATTTTAATGTCCACTTTTATTTTTTTATTACTTTAAGGCCACAGTCCTCTGGACTTCCTGCATGCCTTATACTGTATGTGCCTACGAAGTCCTTGGGCTTCTTAGTTTTTTCTTTGGCACTTTTATCACTCACTAATAGTCTGTTCTCTTTCAGAGCACCCAGCTTGAAATGGAAACAGCCCGAGCTACCCTCAAGATCTGGATTGGCGGGTTCGCCCGCAATGTGAAGGACAGACAGCCGTATATCCTTTCTGAGGAATGGTGTTCCCTCCTCTAACCCCATGCTAAAAAATCAGCTGCGGTCCCCAAAGCGCTAGCGGACCCAATCATCGAGAGCATTGCATCTCTTCTTCTGGCCCCGGACCAAGGGGAGACGGGCGCCACCCTAACTGAGGACGTCGCTACCCTCGACCTTGATGTGGAACCCATGGCTCTGAATGATCCCGACGCAGGTAGGGACGTAGGTGAGTCAGGTGGTTCCCGGGCTGGGATTCCTCTCCCTAGCCCGGCTTTCTCTTCTACTTCAGACCAATCTTCTTTTCGCGGTTTTCCTGAGGCAACCGGGACTGATCTCAGCTCCCGACCTGTTCCCCCCAAAGTGAAGGCTCCTCACAAGCCTTTATATAGAACTCACAAATCTTCCCAAGACCACAACCCTTCAAGATCGTCACCCTCGGAGGCTAAATCCTCCTCCACCAGAGTCTCTCAAGACCCAATTGCTGTGCCCTCAACCTTCCAAGAAGTAGTCTCTGTTCTGGCACCTGTTCCCCCCCAGGCGGGATCATTTAACATGGAGGAATTTTCTGACAAACTGTTTGCTCGTTTTGAGTCGATGCTATCGTCTCATACGAAGCAATCACATGAGAGGATAGCTTCTGTGGAGAGCCTAGTCCAAGGCCTCATGAGTTCGGGGCTACCACCTCCACAACAGCAGTACCCCATTCCCGACACCTCCAAGCTTCCTCCTTTCAAAAAGAATAACCCTTGGAGGTTAGCATTGCATGCCCCCTTTTTGGAGGGTATGCTGTCAATCGAGGGTTTCGGTACACGGCCTCTTACGGACTACGAATTCTACCCGCCGGGTCTTGAATTCCCCTTCCCCGGCTACACTCGCCTCACAGAAGAAGCTCTGATCCGTATAGATAAAGTTCCAAAGGAAACTGTCATTTTTCCTAAGGAACAAGCACAGTCTGTCTTGGTTGGCCTGTTCCATGAGTGGGAATGTTTGAACACCATGCTTACGGCCCACAAGAGTTCGTACACTATGTTTGTGGCCGACGACCAAACCCCTACATCTTGTGCGACCAAGATTCTGGAGTCGATCTTCCAGGCTATCAAAGATGAGAAGCCTTTACCACAACTCAGGGAGACCGACTTAACCTCCCTCCTCTTTCCGGGGGACAGTGAATGTTGGCGGAATGCCCCAGCTACCTTTTCAGTAGGTAAGTTGAGCCCGGACTGTGCCTCGACGCAGTTCAGCGAACGGCTTCCCAAACTCCCAGAGTCTCTTCTTAAATTAGAATTTGATTCTAGGTGCAGATTCGGCAGATCTCTCAATTTGGTCACCCTTTCCGAATTGGCCGTTGCCACTTACAACGAGGAGGACCTCCTTAAGGCCCTCACCAAGTCGTTACTGCAAAACTTCATGGCTGACGCCTATGATTTTGCAAGCGCCAGGACCCGTTGTCGACGACATGTCCTCTCTGAAGCCACCATTAGGCACGAGCCTAATAAGCTCATCAAAGCTCCGGTCTGGGGCCTGGATCTTTTCCCGGAGGATTTGGTTAACTCGGTCCTTAACGAGGCAGCTAGGGCCAACCAAAGCCTCAAAGATAGATGGGGCCTCGTCCCAAAGAGGAGATATGAGCCTACTGGTACACCAATCTGAGGTAGGAAGAGACTGAGGCCTTTCCACTCTTCCCAATTCAGGGTTCAACCAGTCTCAGTTCAACCGGCTCCCCAAAGCCCCCAGCCTTCTACATCAAAGGGCCAGCAGCAAGAGCAATACGTCCTGGTCCCTCAGTCTCAAATCGCCTCGACTTCCTTCTCCCCCGCCTTTAACCCCATTTATGAGGCTCAGACCTCCTTCCGTGGCTACCAGCGTCACAGAGGTGCCAGGGGTGCCTTTCGTGCCCGAGGTAGCGGAAGGGGTTACCCCCGGGGCAAGTCTTCCCGTGGAAGCAGAGGAGGCAAATCATCCTCCACCCAATAAGACAACGCAGGTAGGAGGGAGACTGTACCTTTTTCGAGACCGTTGGAAGTTCAGCGATTGGGCTTCCAGCATTATCTTCAAAGGACTAGGGTGGAGCTGGATACAGGGACCTCCTCCACCGAACAGCTTTTACCAATTGCCAACAGAAGAACTATGTTCCTTCACGACAGATCTGCTACAAAAGAATGCGATCCAAAGCATACGTCGCTTAAGATTTCAAGGACGCTTGTTCAGCGTGCCAAAGAAAGGCTCAGACAAACGAAGGGTAATCCTGGACCTGTCTCGTTTAAATTCCTTCATTCATTGCGACAAATTCCGTATGCTTACCGTCTCGAAGGTGCGGACCTTACTTCCCCGTGGGGCCGTCACCACCTCCATCGATCTTACCGATGCCTACTATCAAGTTCCAATAGCAAGGCATTTTCGTCCTTTTCTGGGCTTCAAGCTAGGCAAACAAGCCTACGCATTCAAAGTGATGCCGTTCGGGCTCAACGTGGCACCCAGAATCTTCACCAAACTAGCAGAGACAGTCATTCAAGAGCTTCGCACTCAGGGGATACAGGTAGTGGCCTATCTAGACGATTGGCTAATCTGGTCAGACAATGCCCAGAATTGCCGCGTAGCAGCGAACAAAGTCCTCACCTTCCTTCGACAACTGGAATTACAAGTCAACTTCGGAAAATCCCGCCTGGTCCCGGAGACCAAGTTTCAATGGCTGGGTCTACAATGGGACCTATGCTCCCATATGCTGTGCTTCCCCAAAGCCAAAAGGAAGGAGATTGCGAGGAAGACGAGACAATATCTCAGGGAGAAGTTGACCTCCAGAAGGAACCACGAGAGGATCATAGGTTCCTTGCAGTTCGCCTCCGTGACAGACATCATCCTACGGTCCAAACTCAAGGACATGAACAGAGTGTGGAGATCCAGAGCAACCGCAAAACGACGCGACAGACGTGCCCGCCTTTCCTCACTCCTGAAGAAAAGTCTACAACCCAAATAAACCACGTCATGTTGCAGATTTTCTCCATGGCGGCAATGCACAAGTGGCACCTGTCAGCAGTCCATCTAGAAGGAGTCCGGAATGTGGTAGCGGACTCCCTTTCCCGGACGACTGCGCTAGAGTCGGAATGGTCACTGGACAATCGATCTTTCCAGTGGATATTATCTCAAGTCCAGGGTCTCCAGGTGGATCTGTTTGCGACGGAATCCAATCGCAAACTGGATTGTTACGTAGCCCCCAACCTGGACCCTCAGGCTTATGCCACGGACTCTATGATCCTAGATTGGAATACCTGGAAGACGATTTATCTGTTTCCTCCGGTGAATCTCCTGCTGAAAGTTCAGCACAAACTCAGATCCTTCAAAGGTCGAGTAGCTCTCGTAGCCCCCAACTGGCCAAAGAGCAATTGGTTCCCCTTGTTGCTAGAGCTAGGTCTCAGCCCCCGGCGGATTCCCAATCCGGTGCTCACACAGACAGTACAAACTCGCAATGTGTTCGCTTCCTCAAGGATTCTGAATGCCCTAACTTTATGGACTTCATGAAGTTCGCAGCCCAATGAGGTGCGAGCATCGATCCTTCGAATACTATTTTCCTGGAATCTGACAAAAGGGAATCTACTCTCCGACAATATGACTCAGCTGTCAAGAAATTAGCTAAGTTCTTGAAAGATTCCCAGGTTGAGAAAATGACAATGAACTTAACTGTGACATTCTTCCGGACTCTCTTCGAATCAGGCCTGGCAGCCAGTACCATTACTACAATTAAGTCAGCCTTGAAAAAGATCTTCCATATTGGTTTAGGCATTGATTTAACGGATTCATATTTCTCATCCATTCCGAGAGCTTGTGCCAGGCTAAAACCTTACACTCACCCTAGCGCAGTTTCCTGGTTTTTAAACGATGTTCTTAAGCTGGCCTCTGACACTCCAAATGAATCCTGTAACTATATGGCATTATTAAGAAAGTCACTTTTCCTTTTGAGCCTCGCCTCTGGCTCCAGAATCTCGGAATTGTCAGCTTTGTCTAGAGACCCAGGTCATATAGAGTTTCTCTCTTCAGGTGAAGACCTTCTCTCCCCTAACAAAGTGTTCCTGGCTAAAAATGAGGATCCCCAGAACAGGTGGTCCCCCTGGAAGATTGTTCCACTTCCTAAGGATCCATCCCTGTGCACAGTTACCACCCTGAAATCCTACTTAAGTAGAACTTCCACTACAATCACAGGGCCCTTATTTATTAGAGAGCACGGAGGAACTATTACCTTTAAGGGAATCAGGCAACAAATTCTTTACTTTATTAAACAAGCTAATCCTGAATCATTCCCACATGTCCATGATATTCGAGCTGTGGCTACCTCAATTAATTTTTTCCACCATATGAAATTTGATGAGCTCTCAAAATATACGGGTTGGAAGTCCCCTAAAGTTTTCAAACGCCACTACCTAAAACCTTTAGAAGCTCTTAGATTTGCCACAGTAGCTGCGGGGAATGTAGTTCCTCCCGAGGGTACTGAGTCCTAATCACAACGTCTTGCTCTGTCCTCTTTCCCTCCTGCCTGGCTTAGCTGTTGTTCCTACCTGTTTTATTTACCATGTTGTATTATTTATTATTCTATTGATCGATTTCACGAATTATTTTGATCTCACTTCTTTTTGGAACCCCCGAGCTGATGTTCCTTTGTTATGTTAATTATTTATACCTATGATTGTATGCTTTACTGCATTTTGCTTACCAAGCTGTATTAACATTATTCATACCTGTTGACTTTCCCTTCGGGTTTCATTTTGATTATGTATCATGTCTAATTGTCTCTGTCATTTACGTGTTGATCTATTTTACGGGTTTCCATATCCCTCTTTTTTTATATTAAAATTCATCAGCTATATTAATTTTGTGTTATTCCCTTCAGGTAGTTAGCCTTATTGGGCCCCCATTCTCTGGTACGATTTCACTGGGCGACACTGGTCGGAGCCCAGAAAAGGGATTTTGACGAAGGAAAAAACTATTTCTGGGCGAGAGACCCGTGTCGCCCAGTGAACCCACCCGTCCCTCCCTAATTGGGCCCCAATCTGGGGTGCTATAAGGAGTGACGTCACTAGCGTGGGTTGACTAGCAGTAGTACGAGGTCGAACGGCACCTCGCTGTTCGGGGATTTTGACAGGAGATATCTAAATGGTGCGATGCCTCTGGTTGTGATTTATCGCGCCCCAGTATTATATCGACACCTTATACAGGTGAGCGAGCTGGGTTCAACCTGGCATTCCCATGCAATTTTTTCTCTGGTAATATATAGCAGTTATATACCTTAGAAATGGTGCTTAAGGAGCATTTCACTGGGCGACACGGGTCGGAGCCCAGGAATAGATTTTTCCTTCGTCAAAATCCCTTAATTTTCCACAAATGCCAATTTATCCCGTTGAATTTTGAATCTTTTTTCCAGGGCTAATGCGAAAACATCGTGAGATGAAGGGCTTTCATTTTCCAAGATGAAGCGAAGACAGTCTTCCTCTGTACTTCTTGAGACAGGCTCGGGCTGGGTAGAGGAACCAGCCTGGGGTTCATCTCTGTCACCAAGGGAAACCAGTTGGTCTTCGGCCATAGAGGAGCAACCCGGGCTGCTGTCCCTCTGAACGATCGAAGCTTGTCCAACACCTACAAGAGAAGATTGAAGGGTGGAAATACATAAATTTCCTCCCACTGATTCCAATCCATGTGTAACGCGTCCATGCCTATCGCCCGGAAGATGCCAATAAGCGTCGGTAAGATCTATAGAGATAGTGTAAGCCCCCCGGGGTAGTAAGGTCCATATCTGCAAAATAGTCAGCATCCGGAGCTTGTTGCACTGAAAGAACAGGTTTAGATGAGACAAGTCGAGAATAGTTCGAGGAATAATTGAATCTTTCCTTGGCACGCAGAATAAACGACCTTGAAACTTCAGATTTCGTGCAACAGGCAACCCTCTTCTTCAAGAGGTCCTGCACATATTATTATTATTACTATCCAAGCTACAACCCTAGTTGGAAAAGCAAGATGCTATAAGCCCAGGGGCTCCAACAGGGAAAAATAGCTCAGTGATGAAAGGAAATAAGGAAATAAATAAATGAAGAGAACAAATTAACAATAAATCATTCTAAAATAAGAAACAACGTCAAAACAGACATGTCATATAATAAACTATCAACAACATCAAAAACAAATATGTCATAAATAAACTATAAAAAGACTATGTCTGCCTGGTCAACAAAAAAGCATTTGCTCCAACTTTGAACTTTTGAAGTTCTACTGATTCAACCACCCGATTAGGAAGATCATTCCACAACTTGGTCACTGCTGGGATAAAACTTCTAGAGTACTGCGTAGTATTGAGCCTCGTGATGGAGAAGGCCTGGCTATTAGAATTAACTGCCTGCCTAGTATTACGAACAGGATAGAATTGTCCAGGGAGATCTGAATGTAAAGGATGGTCAGAGTTATGAAAAATCTTATGCAACATACATAATGAACTAATTGAACGACGGTGCCAGAGATTAATATCTAGATCAGGAATAAGAAATTTAATAGACCGTAAGTTTCTGTCCAACAAATTAAGATGTGGTGTTGATTTCTGGAAAATTATCCTGACCCTTGGGGGTTGTCTCTTCCATTTCCAGCCCAGACCACTGGATATCACGCTCTGTGCCCAAGGAATGAATGAATGATTTAAAGTTTTCAGGCATCCTGACATCTAAGGTCATTGACGCCGGTAACATTTAATTAATGTATACAAAAATAAAAAATTAAATAAAATAAAAAATTAAAGAGTATTCAATTAAAATCATAAAAATTGAATGTCATAAAAGTTGAATATTTTTCAGAAGACCTGCTCCTGAAAGAAATCTAAAAATGCCACTTGCATGGTAGGACACATCATTTCCAAGAATCTTGGCAAGGATGAACCTGCCACCCTCACCTCGAGCCTCAAACAAATATCTATTCGGCAAGTTGTTATAATTGGGGCATTCGGTCAACAAATGCCTTACTGTTAGAGGTACGAAACAGTTGTTACAATACGGTTGGTGTTGGCCCTTCAGCAGAAACTCATGTGTCAAACGAGTGTGACCAATACGGAGACGACAAAGAGACGTCTCCCATTTTCGGGGCATCATATTATACCTCCAAGGACATATGTCATTTGTTACTTCCCTCATTTTATTGCCATCTTGACTATCCCATTGCTGTTGCCATTTATTGCAAACCAATTTTTTGATGTCAGGTAAGAAATCATTACAGGGAATGGGATACCTTCTTGGCAGCAATTCGGATGCAGCCTCCTTAGCCAGTGAATCTGCCTTCTCATTCCCGGACACACCTACATGTGCTGGAACCCAACAAAATTGAACTGTTATACCTCTCCGTCCAATAAGGAAGAGCCATTCTAAAATCTTTAAAACTAAAGGGTTATTAGAATTAAAAACTTCCATAGCTTGAAGGACACTCCTTACATCACTAAAAATTGTAAAATTACCCTCCTTCTCCAACGCTATTTTCTCAATAGCGGTTAATATGCCATACAGTTCGGCAGAAAATATGGAAGCGGTCAGAGGAAGTGCACCTCTACAATTAAAACCATTACTATGTACTCCAAATCCAACGCCAGCATCAGATTTGGAGCCATCAGTATAGATAAAAGTTGATCCTCTATGTTCTTTAACATGTTCATTAAAAAGAGACCTGGCTTCTAGGTCTGACATATTCTTCTTATCTCCAATAAAATATTTACAAAAAGATATCTCTGGTAACTTCCATGGAGGCGTTGATGATACCTTGAATGGAAGTACCTTATTTCTAATTATATCCAGACTATTTAATAATTGTTTCACCCGAAAGCCATAAGGTTGAGGAGATTACTGAACGCCCACCTGTCCTTGAACAATTTCAGTCTTCCCCCTACCGAAGTATCCTCATTGTTTTGGTTGAGGATATGTGGCCCTAGATCCCCTGTTACCCCGCAGACCCCGACTCCTTGGCCTACGACCTCTGTTGGACCGGCCTCTACCTACTCTTTCAGTCTTGAGGGGACGAAAGGACAAGGTCCCTTGCTCAAATCTAGGATTGAATGCTAGGGATTGTGAAGTCACCGGGAGAGGAACAGTGAAAGTATTCTGTGAGGCACTACCTGAAGCTGAAATGAAGGGCCTTTCAAAGAATGTGGGTTTACAAACCTCTTAAGTTGAGGGCTAACCCCAGGAATAGATTTCCTTTTGAGAGAATTTCCCATCTCTGGGAAAGACTTTTATTTTCTGGTGCTGCTTTATCCAAGATTTCCTTTACCAATTTCTGTGGGAAAAGATCTTACCCCAAATACAAGCGTCAATAAGACGCTTCGGTTCATGACGAATGGTCGCGGATGCTAAAACATGCTTCTTGCAGGCTCTACGAGCCTGGAAAAAGTAAAAAAGATCTCTCATTAGAGTAGCCATGTGCATCTTGGCCAAAAGCGAAAAGACGGGGGCATCAATGAAATTACCAATCATCTCTACAAAGCATTGAAGAGACATCAAAGCTCATAGTCTCTCCCTAGCCTCCAATTCCGCCTAAGTAGGTGGTCCGGAATCTTCAGCAGTTTTTCATTAAACTGCCGGCTAGCTATATCCTTGTCTTCTTTCCCTTCAGCAAGAGTAAACTGGATATTCAACCAGTGTTCAGCGTCATGGGGCAGAACCAGGGACACAGGTTTACATTCTTCCAAGACCGGAAGAGACTTATCCTCCTTGACGGCCTTTTCTACCACTAAAAAGGCTTTCGAAGCAAAAGGACATACCATTGTGCCAGGTGTTATAAAAGTAGCCAACCTTTTACCAAAAGCCCTTTACTGCCAGGAGCTGCGATCTAGTGTGATCTAGAAGGCCTCTATATCTGGATAAAACTCCAGATCAGCAACTGGTCTAGAACCTAGCCCATCTCCAATAAGAAGAATACCCGCTGAAAGGGCCGCATGACCCGTATACCTCCACGGATTCTGTTGCGTGCAAGAGGGAAGCTGAGAAGGTAAAACCTTAGCCTTAGAAAAATCCTCTTGAGGTTTCAAAGCCTCCCATAAGGCTTTAAACATTCGTTATTAATAATTTTGGTTCCCTTCCAAGAAAACCTTCAAGCTTGCTAACAGGGACTTGTCTTCCAAATTAGATGGGAATTTAGGAAGTGTTGGTTCGCCCGGCTCGACTGAAGATGGAGGAGGGACAGAAAAGGGAGGCGTACCTGAAAAAGAAGACGTTGTCGTAACAGTTGATAGAGGAGCCGCCATAGTAACGGCCGGTGAAACAACGGAACACACCGAGTCTCTCACGGAAGCCATGCTAAACTCGTCCAGTTCTGGGAGGTAAGAATCATCCACATGAGGGAGGGGTTCCTCCGAATCTAATGGAGAGCCCATTCCTCATAAGGAGATAAAGAGGAATCCGAAGAGAAATTGTCCACGTCAAGGCTCACAGAACTTAAAGTTTCATCTACGTGAATCTGAACAGTAGGTATAGGTCTAGGTGGGCATACCCCAATACAGAGTCCTGGGCGCCCTTTGGCAAAAGAATATCCTTCCAAGCTACGGAAGGGAGATAAGGAGCCTGTGACTTGGCATTCTTTTTGAAACCCCTGACCCAGGAACGAAGAGACCTCTGGAAAAACACTCAATCGTCATCAGAAACATCCTCTGATACCCATCCAGATGATGTAAATCCTTACACACACTGCAATCCTTAGGGTCCCAATTAGAGATTGAACCCTTCATCCTCCTGCATCTAGCATGTGTCCTGCAGGTATCATGACCACAGGGATACCTCACGGTCCTGGAACAGATAAGGACTCGACACTGCATCTCCTTCGAAGATCCTGCCTGTAAAGAGGAGAAAATGGATATGAGTATTCAAAACTCTCTAGATTACCGTGCTGAAAAGAATGGGTTAATAACATTAAGAAAAATATGGGAAATTAACCCCTAAAATATGTATATCTACTATATTCGTGATCAGAAAGAGAAAAAAGGATCACAATATCCAGACATCTTTAATATCGTTGGATTGGAAGAAAAGCTAACTAAATTTGTCCGCTTTTATCATTTAAATATTAATCAGTTAAAAGAGGGAACAAAATGCTCATCAAAATAAATAGCCTACGCTCTCTGCAGGGAAAAGGCTAAAACAAAGGTAACTGAGTTACCTACCCTGCAAAAATTATCGACGTATCGATAAATGGAGCAACCAAAAGTAAAATTAGAAGGCTATTCTTTAAACCATAAGCTGACAAGGGGGATCATATCAGAATCCCCCTGTAAGATGCACAATCCAATCCACGTTTTCAAAAGATCTGAATAAAGTGATGAAAATAATTAACAAATTACAATAGTTGAATCTAAAGTCTAGTTAAGGAGAACCTTTCACAAAAAGAGAACTTCAAAGTTGTTGAAGTAAGGTCTTTATTCCAATTTGATGTTTGTACTCATCAACAGATATCTCTATAAAAAGGCAGTCAATAATAATAAAACATCTTCCTTTATAACATAAAATCCTTTCTTTATGCCAATTTGAGGTTTATACTCATCAACAGATATCTCTCAAAAAGGCAGTCACTAATATTAAAAACATCTGCCTTCAAAACATAATATCCTTGCCGATAATAGCCGCACATATAGGTAACGTCATCGCCGCCTCCCAAGGCTATTCCTAAATAAGGGGCACAAAAACTATACCCAATACTGGGAGAAAACTGCCGCCAGTTACGACAGTATCGGTAACGACGTCAGCAAACTAAAATGACGATCGTATAAAAGAGTGTGGCAGTATAGGACACATAGATAATATAGCAACGTACCGCAATAGTATGGCCCAGAAAAGGAATGCTGCCGGAGACGACGAAGTCGTAAGTACCAGCATTGCCGACAGTCTGACAACTCTCTTTATAATGGAGAATGCTGCCGGGTTAATAGGCCAGAAACCCTGAAGGGCTAGGACTTCACACAATAAAACACTCACAATATATATAAGTTCGATACCAGTAACGGGGATCAACGAAATAATTATTCTCTTGAAATATAAATAAGGGTTAGAATATGGCATCATACAACTGTCAGCGCACCAACAGGAAAGAGTGTACTCGCCCTTCGCAAAAGGGAACTCTAAATGAATACCAGATACCAACTAGACAGCGTATGTAGCACAATGGCCAGACGGACGAAACTGATACGAACTCACAAAAGACTAAAATAATAAATCGTAATAAAAATATATAAAATTGAGTCCTTAGCATTGTAATGCTAATTGTAATGAAAATTTATATAAAATTGAGTCCTTAGCATCGTAATGCTAAACAAAAACTAGCTAACGTGAAACTTACCCATAAAATTTAAGTACGTAAACACAAAAGATGAGAAGCCATCTGGAACTAAGACCGATGCCATGCTAGCAAGACTCGAAGCGCTTTGGCTTCCTCTAATCAAAAGCTAAAAATGATAAGGCCCCGAAGGGAATGAAACCAAAATTAGCATATATAAAGTCATAGAGAGGTAAATACTCAACTTTGACGAAGTAGAGGGAGCCATTCCAAACTGAAGTTCTTAAAAAAAAAAAAAAAAAAAAAAAAAAAAAAAAAAAAAAAAAAAAGAGAGAGAGAGAGAGAGAGAGAGAGAGAGAGAGAGAGAGAGAGAGAGAGAGAGAGAGAGAGAGAGAGAGAGAGAGAGAGAGAGAGAGAGAGAGAGAGAGAGAGAGAGAGAGAGCACACCCAATAAAACAACCAAACTGTAGCCAAAAGCTGCGATCGAAGGAATGGGAAGCGGACCGTATTGGGGCACTGGAAGGTGATAGGATGTGTAACAGCTCCTTACTTGTCCTACCCCTTAGTGGGCTAGACTGGGAAAGGTCTGTTTCAGGTGCAGATATCTATGGTTATCTTAGGATATGTCCCTGATTATACACCACCAAACACACAAAAAACGAACGTACAAACAAAGCAACGCCTTTACACACCCTTTCAGTAAACTATATTGATAGATTTCTTTTTATATTTGGGAAATATTCATTGTAAGGTATTTTATTATTTTGGGAAATTATATATGAGAGCCAAATTGAGAGAATGTAAACAAAAGCCAGCTGATTTAAGGCTCCCGCTTTCAAGTAACAAATAGTAAACTTTATATGTAAATATTACAAATATTGTTTTGTTTTATGTATCATTAGAAAAACAACGTAAGTAACATCAACAAAATAAAATGATTTCTATATCATGTTTTCTTACATAATACACCCAGAAAGAAAACACTATTTTGCTACCACTACTTCTAAGGCAAAACGCAATGAGCAAATAACCGCATTTACAAATTCAAATAATAACTAGTAATGTTAATAGCTTATAGTAAACTATTAAAACACTGATCATCTATAACATAATGGTATTTGAGCAATATATTGTAAGATGTTTTTAATAAAATTGAAATCTATATATGCAAGGACAGCTCTGATAGTGTACACATTGTCAGCTGTTTTAGAGCTACACTGTTGAGAATAGGTCACCGTAAAAAATAAAAAGAAAAAAAAGAAGAGATGAACTCTAATGAAAGTTCTCAGATATATTGATATTATTTGCTGTTATTTATTTACCCAAATAGAATTTATTTTCATTATTTACACGTTTGAATTCTTCCACTATTTTATTTACAAATAAAATATAATTAAAATTTTTTTATTGTTCTGATATTGACCACTATTGTTTCCAACACTAATCAATTACTTTCGGTTGATTCGGCAGTCGGCACACATGCTTGCGCCTTGATCAGTGGCCCTTGTTTCCTAAGATTCCTTCAGCTAATATTCTGTAATTTCAATCACTTAATCTACTATTTAACCTTAACAAATCTTTCTATTCTATATTATCTTAGAGCAAACCACATTCACAAATAAAGAGCATGCAATGTACGGTAAACATGCTAAATTGTAAAAATCTACCTTTGAAAGTATTGATGCACATTTATTTGTAAAATTAGATAATCTTTTTCAGTACTAATTTAAACATTAAATTTGTTTGTTTGTAGGCTTAAATAGATTCTTATTACCCATATATGATTCAAATTGCATTTATAAACAAAATACAAACTGGGAATGGTTATTTGTGGTTTAGCCTAGTGACAAGCAAATTCAACTCAAGTCGTTTATCAACTTAAGTTGCCTCTCCTGGAACCAATTACCGACATAAGAGGAGGTATACCTGTAGTTTATTTAGTGGTTTAAATGATTTAGGAGTTTATTAATGTATGCATGAATACAAATTTGTACATTACTTTATTAAACAAATACTAAAATAAAACTCACTGTACAACTAGTAGACTACTCAAAAATAATGTAATGCATTATTTGCGGTGTTAGGTGACTGCTGTAGTAAGTGGTTAGTTGGTTAGGGGACCTAGAGTTCATTGACCCAAAGGTACTAATCTTATGAGGATTTTCTCTTTTTGCGGGTGTTAAACTGTTTCTCAGAGCAGTAATTTCATAAAAAAGTAGCTTTTTAAAAATTCTAAGCTTCCCATTCATATCTAAAACTGTTCACTACATAAATAGTATATTCAGATTCTCACCTGAGCCTACAATGAATCCATTGTATACATATACATTCTCCTTATTCCAATCCTCTTCTGGTGCAGAGCAAGTATTTTGATTTTCATCTGGAAATTAAAAAAAAAATAATCACATGTTGTATATCTCATTCATTTATAAAATAGTTCAAAAATATAAATCCATTGTATACTAAAATAAATATTGAAAGCTTATCCATTAGAGTAACCTACTGTAAAATCACAAATTTTAAAAAGAACTTATATTTTTCCTAGCTATACAAACTTGAGTCACATAATAAGGGTATAAAGTATTCCAGAGCGAAACCTGGTAAGACTCATTGAGGATCTGACAACCAAAAGAGCATGACCTACTTGCCCATGTGTCAGGTCGACAGGCTGTGGCTTGTGGCAGGGAATCACACTAAATCTAGCTGGAATTTGAGGGGTAGATGCAGGTGGAAATAAAACTTTAATGACTCAGGTATGTATAGCTAGGAAAATACAAATGTATTTTCAAAATTTGTTTTTTGTTTCTCCGCAAAAACAAACCTTCGTCATTTAATAAGGGAGTCTTGAGTGGGGGAAGAACCGTTGCCAATCTGGCTAACCAACAACCTAGGGTGGATGTGCTCAGTCCAGTGAAATGAAAAACATGCATGTAACCCTTCCATCCCATGGCCCATGAATAGGTCATAATGGGTCACGGCCCATGTTAGATGATATGCTCTCGTCTGTGAATGGCAGAGACTGCAAAGAGAGTATTGTAATGGAAGATTTGCAGATTAATCCCGATCCCCTTAAAAGGAACGTGAAGACAACACTTCTCCTTATGAGAAAAAAAACTACCCGTAACTAGTGAGCTTACCTGCATAAGTGTACAACCATCAGTAACATTGAACTTGATGATTCAAAGAAAGGGTGATGACAAAGATAGAGGAAAAGAAGGCGAGGCATTCTACTTTAACAAAAAAAAATTACGGGGTAAAACTGTTAACTTAGGCACTATGGTATTCGTCCTGTACGGACTGGTTCAATACACTAATTACTGGGCAGCTACCACAATTCCAATGGGAAAGGTATCTAGAGACCTATGAGTACGCTTGCATGATGGTTACCCAAGGTCAGAAAGACATGGTGTTTTTAGTTACTTCCTACATCCTGCCAGTACTGAGGAAAAGATTCTGTTTTATTGAAGGCCCATGATATGTACGCTTTAAGTAAAGACGAATTGCCCATAAAGGGCAAAGTAACATATCAGATTATCAGTCTCGCACCATCTTTGCCACATCGAACGTTATAGCAGTAACCCCAATTGTTCTAAGACTTTAAAAACCACTCTATTATTTTTTTTTTCAGATCGCTCCATACTTGGGGTACAGTCAAAATGACTGAATTATAACTGAAGTTAGGGAAAGTATTTTGGATATGGAATGGACAATTATAGTTCGTAACAGTTTAGAATTATCGTAAATTATCATAATGGCCTCAGCGGAAGTTTTCTATTGTTGATTAAATGGAGATATAATGGTTTCCCTGTGACAACGTAACAAATAAACAAAGATTTAGTCTAAATCGCGCATCCTGAGGCGAGTACAAATCTAAACAAAGACTAAATCGCTATTCTTCGTAGGTCCAAATTGGACTTGCTAGCAAATAAATACCATAGTAAAAACTAATAATAAACAATGATAATAAAATTGGTCATAAAACGTAAGTGATATAACCTAAATGACAGAGTACCAGATGGGCAATAATAACTTGAAAATTTACCGAAGCGAACACAACCCAAAATGGCTGCCGATACCGAGGCAGGCCAATCGTTTCCAAAATTAAAACCACAATACTGGAAACAGAACAAATGCCCAGTACTGCAATAAGCTGTCAAAACAAACTAGGGTACTTAACATTGGTAGGTGAAGTAGCAACGTCAGTCATGTTGGATTAACGACAAACACTTCAAAAAAACACTGTGCAAAAAAATTCAACTTTGCGGGCAAGTCCAAAACAGAAGGATGTCCTAGAGGGCGCGCGTGGTAGGTGTCGGTGGGGTAGTTCAACTGTGTTCTCTAGGGCCTGTCACGGCCCTCCCTTTTGATGAAGGGATTATCTAAATGGAAGACAGCCTGTGAATAGTGGTTTTCGCACGCCTTTTGTTAAATACACGACACCTACAAGGTGTTCGCGCAAGGGTTGTAACCTCTGCATTCCATGCTTTTATCTTTCTCTAGTATATTTGGGAGATTTATATTAGAATAAGTACAAAGAAGGACTTCACCGGCCGTCACAGGCCGCCCCAGAAATAATGGTTTTTCTGTTTTGCTACGTATGTAGGAATTTATATGGATACAGTAAGTATTTACAAAAAGCTCCAAATATCATTAGTTATTACTTTGATCACTTGTATAGTGCGTTTGTTGGTTCATTATGATCGACAATGAAACATATAGTAAACAAACAAAAGGTTTCAGTTTAAGAAAAATATATTAATTGCATTCATTTCATTTATTTCAAAGTTCTAAGAAAAATTAAGAAAAACATTAATAATGACAAAATCATTATACAGTATAATCAATACTTGGTAAGATAGCTGTTGCTGCAAAAATCTAACCTTAACACAGATGTGTAAATGAGTTCGGTTGTTTGTTATGACCAAAGATAAATGAATGTAAAAGAAAAAAACAATGGTTTTCAATTCAGATGGTGTTTTTTTTTTTGGCATGTTGAGGGAACCCGATATAAAAGGGATTTTGACGAAGGAAAAATCTATTTCTGGGGAGAGACCTGTGACGCCCGGCGAAAAAGTCCTTCTTTGTACTTTTTCTGATATAAATCTTCCAAATATACCAGAGAAAATTAAAAGCATGGAATGCAGAGGTTACAACCCTCGCGCGAGCACCTTGTTGGTGTCGTATATCTAAAAAGGGCGTTTGTAAAACACTATTCACAGGCTGTCTCCCATTTAGATAATCCCTTCATCAAAGGGGGAGGGCCGTGACAGGCCCTAGAGAATACAGTTGGGATACCCTACCGACACCTACCACTCGCGCTCACCAGGTCATCCTTCTGCAAGAACATATGGCTTGGCAAGGAAAAAGGGTGGGTCCATACAAAAATAATCGGGAAGGGTTTCGCCGGGCGTCACAGGTCTCTCCCCAGAAATAGATTTTTCCTTCGTCAAAATCCCTTTTCTGGGTCGACCTGTGACGTCCGGCGAAAAGGTACCAGAGAATACCTTCCAAGCCCAATAAAATAATAACATAATGAGGAGAATACAATCACCATGTACGACAATACTATGATATAATAAAGTAATCGTCCAATTACCAACCAGCCAAATGACATAGGGAACGTAAGGTTAAATAATAATGACGACAAGGAACCAACTGAGTGTCGAATCGCAAAAGTCATCAAACCTTACATGTCTAAGTATATCTAAACATTAAAGGAACGGTAACTACAATAACAGTTAAACCATAGGAATTAAACATGGCAAATATCATAGGGCTAACGAACTACCAAGGAGAGCGGCGACGTGGTGTGAGTGGTGGGTAGGAGGGAGAAGAGAAGAGATGGAAGAAAGGAAGAAGAGGAGATTAATGGGGAGAGATAAGGCTCCCCTCTGCCATCGTCGGGTATTTAAGGGCCTGTAAGATCTTTAGATATTGGCGTTTGACAACCATAGGGGATTTCCAACCCGTATATTTTTTAAAATCATCAAAGTCCCTATTCTGGAAGTCATTGTTGGAGGCATTTACTGTCCGTATATCATGAGCCTGGGGAAATGATTCCGGATTAGTATGTTTAATGTAGTAGAGGATTTGTTGCCTGATACCGTGAATGGAAATAGTACCTCCTTGTTCCCTGATAACCAAGGGGCCAGACGAGCGGGTGGCAGTTCTAGCTAAAAAGGGGCTTGAGAGTGTGACTGTACACGGAGAAAAATCCTGGGGATGAAGAATAATCTTCCGAGAGGAGCACCTATTTTGCGGATCCTCATTTTTTAGCTAGGGAAGCTTTGTCTGGAAAAGGAGTACTTCGGCTGAAGGGAGGAAATCTATGTTTTCCGGGTTTCGTGAGAGCTGCTAGTTCTGATGTTCCATCACCTGAGGCCATAGCCGTTAGAAATAAAGTCTTCCTAAGAAGAGTGATATAAGAGCAGGATTCATTGTCCGTGTCCATCGCAAGTTTGAGAACACCGTTCAGAGACCAAGAGTCCTTTTGTGGCCGAACCGAAGGTCGAAGCCTAGCACATGTTTTTGGGATTGATGAGAAATAGGAATCAGCTAGGTTAATGTTGAACCCAACAAGGAAGATCTTCTTCAAAGCTGACTTGATGGTGGTTAAAGTGCTAACTGTTAGGCCTTTGTCAAATAGGAACCTCAAGAAAGAGATGGCTAAATGCGGGGACATACGAGTATGGTCTGCACTCTTAGGGGACCTACTAGTTGTTAACGGCCGAATCATATTGGCGAATTGTCGAGTCCCTTTTTTGTCCCATTCGATGAAGAGATCGTTTCCGGTTCAATGTTCGCATCTCTACGAGCTGCCAACTTCCTGTAGTCCACAAAGTTAGAGTTTTGGCTATCTTTGAGTAATCTGACACAGTGAGTTTGGATACTCGGGTCAGTTTGAGGAACGGGATCCGGATGGGACTGAGTTTCAACTCGAGGAGGAGAGGAAACCAACTGTTCTTGGCCAGTGAGGTGGTACTAAAGCCACTGCGCCCCGGAAGGAGCGTAGTTTGTGTAAAAGTTTTTAGAAGATTCCCTGGGGGAGATAGGGAAATCTTCTTCTAATGGTTCCAATCCCGGGGTAATGCGTCCATGGCATAAGCCCGAGGGTCCAGGGTTGGGGTCACATAACAAGGAAGTTAGTGATTCATCTGAGTTGCGAATAGATCTACCTGGAGGCCTGGAACGAGCCTGAGTATCCACCGGAATGAAATTATGTCTAGAGACCATTCTGACTCCAGTGGATCCGTCCTGGATAGTGAGTCCGCTCTCACATTCTGGCCTCCCGCTAGGTGAGGTGCTGACAGGAACCAGTTCTCTTCTGTTGCACAGGCGAAGATAGTGACCAGGATCTGATTCAGGTTGGGTGACTTGGATCCTCCCCTGTTGACGTAGTGTACTGCGTCTGTGCTGTCTGACACTACTCTGATGTGGGTCGACCTCGGAGGAGAGTCTCTCTTCAGGGTCAAGAACACTGCCATGGCTTTGAGAACAATGATATGGGACTGTTTCATGGAGAGTGACCAAGAACCTGAAACATCTGATGTTCGGAGTAATCCCCCCCATCCACTTAGAGACGCGGCTGTATGGAATGTCACTTGTGGAGGTGGGAATTGTAGAGGAACCAATTTGGAGAGGTCCTTCGGTTCGGACCATGGGCGTAGTCTCATTTTCAAGACAGAGGGGACCTTCGAGACCATGTCTCTTATAG
This sequence comes from Palaemon carinicauda, assembly GCF_036898095.1. NCBI lineage: Eukaryota > Metazoa > Arthropoda > Malacostraca > Decapoda > Palaemonidae > Palaemon > Palaemon carinicauda. The sequence goes on from NC_090732.1 coordinate 159,073,714, forward strand.
GTACTGTAGCTCTCTTTCTCCAAACTCGATTGATGTCTTTGAGTTTGGCTTTTATTAGATCTGTTACTGAAGTGAATTGGAAAAGTCCGAGGATACTTTCTAAGGCTCTTCAGACACCTGTTTGTGTTTGAGAAATTTTTTTTTTTTTTTTTTTTTTTGATCTTGGAAACTATTCCTCTTACCTTTTGGAAGGGAGAGACAACGTGTGCTTCGAAAGGTCCCACTGAATGGCTAACCATTCTAAGCGGACTGATGGTTGCAGGCGAGATTTTTTGGAGATTGACCCGAAATCACAGGTTGTCGAGAAATTGAAATAATTCCTTCGTAGCTCTGTTGCCTTCTATGACCGGCCGGGCCCAAATGAGCCAACCGGCCAGATAAGCAATGATCTGTATCTCTTGGTTCCTGAGTTGTTCTAACACTCTCTCTCCCAGTTTCGTGAATATCCTGAGATCAATGTTGAGGCCAAAGGGCATGTCTTGAACACAAAGGCTTTCCTGCTTAGGCGGAAACCCAGATAAGAAGAGAAGTTTCGAGCTAAAGGCGCAAGATAATAGTCGTCGGTAAGATCGACAGAGGTGGTGACGGTCCTACAGGGAAGTAAGGTCCGTACCTGAGAGATAGTCAACATCCGGAACTTGTCGCAGAGAATGTAAGTTTAGCTTGACAAGTCCAGGTCCACTCTCAATGCCGCCAAGCCTTTTCGGAATTGTGAACAGGTGGCTTTGGAACTTCAGTGATCGATCCCGTTTGATTGCTTCTTCTTGAGTAACCCTGTGGTGTACTCTCCCAGGATGGGAGTGGATTTCTGGGAGAAGGTCACTGGTGGAGGAGGAGGACCTTGTGGCCATTTTCACCTCAAACCTTTAGAGATTATGCTATGAGCCCACAGACCGAAGGTCCAATGGTCTCAAAAGTGGTAAAGTCTACCCCCTACCGGGACCACCGCGTTGTGAGGGGGTGAATCTAGGTACTTTCCTTCTCCGAGCCCCCTTTTTTCTAGGTCCGTCTCGATGTCGAGACTGTCTTCTACTCCTGTAGCTTCCTCTCTGGTGTCCACGAGAGGAGCCTGAGGGTTCGGATCTAGGGCTGTATGCAGGTAAAACATCCCAACGGGGTTGGGCTGTGTACCTGGTGAATCAGTGAGGTAGACCACCTGATGAGGGGGATTTGGATGCATAGACGTCGAATCAGAGGGAGGCTGTGATGACGAGTGGGTAACCGACTATCGATTCCTGTCTGATAGAGGCCTCAGACAGAACGTATTTCCCACAACTAACCCGATCAGACCATCAAACGTGTAGGTCGAATTGGAAGGGCAGATCTTGGAATTATCGTACCCCCCAGACTGACAACATCCTGGTCCAGACAGATCGGGCCTGCCCTTTAGGAAATAATACTGTTACCTTCGGTACCTTGTCTAACCTAACCAAGGCAATCTCTTTCAATCGAACGAATCCGTTGAACGGGAATTCTAGTACCTGGGAGTAAATTCTAGGTCCCCCAGAGGGAGGACGTCTATGCCATCCAGATTTATGGTACCATCTATATATGGAACATGTAAGGCAAATCTCTATGCGTTGTTTTTATCGAAGGAGGTTACTTCGATATGCCTGGGGCTGTAGGGGGAAACTTCTGAGTTCCTGAACGGATCTGACTCACTACCATACTTTTGAGCTCCGTCATAGCCCCTTGGTTTTCCCTAGAATGTGTTGCTTTTAGCAGTCACGGTTTATGCAGGGTAACATGAACATCAGGATCCATTAAGGGTCCTAGGTCGGTGACATAGGTAATTGCAAAGCTGAAGGCTCAAAATTCATCCCCACCTACCTGCCCGTCCATGGGGTCGTCGTCCAACCTTAGAGAGGACACTCTGAGGAGATAGGGACCTCTAGATGGAGCATTTCTTCCCAACCTTGATAACCAAGGGCGGAGAGCCTCTCTTGCAGGCCAGAGAGATTCATCATCATCCTGACGGGAACCATGTAGGCGAACCTTCTGTAAAAGAAAGGGGACATAAGTCTGGATGTTCCTTGAACTTTGGTTAGTGATCCTATTCACAGGCTGGGATCAGCTGTATAACTCATAAAAATCAATTTTAAAGAAAAATCATTTAATGTACTATCTTTTGGGGTATAGTTCGACACTTGTATTCATGAAATGTGACACTGTTGGCGCATCCGCCACAGGTTGGCCACCCCTGACTCAGACGTTCAGAACCGGGTCTAACATTATTTACTGGCTATTAGTATTCTATTGATTCATCTGTTCACGACCAGAGTTTCAAGGAACAGTAGATAGCCTCTCATGGCATGGTTAGTCTCGACCCGGCCCTTCATTAGAAGGGGCCAACGTTTGGTTCCCAGTACTGAGTGGAAACTTATTTCTATTTGAACACTATGTTGTATGGATATTTATTCATATTTAGGCATAGTTAGAATTGAATATGCATAAATATAGGCATAATCAATTTATTTCTATTTGAACACGATGTTGTATGAATATTTATTCATATTTAGGTATAGTTAGAATTGAATATGCACAAATATAAGCACAATCAATTTATTTCTATTTGAACACTATGTTGTATGGATATTTATTCATATTTAGGCATAGTTAGAATTGAAAATGCATAAATATAGGCATAATCAATTTATTTCTATTTGAACACGATGTTGTATGGATATTTATCCATATTTATACCTAGTTAGAATTAAATATATGCATAAATATAGGCATAGTTATGTTCATATATTTTTATTTGGACTTTCAAGAATAACTAATGAATATTACCAACGCAAATTCAAAGTGTCATTAAAGTAAGTACAGTTTACTTTGTATTCATGTTAAATCCTTTCCTTTACAGCAAAAACAAGAGATTGGCCACCCGTGGTCTGAGTGATCTCTGTCTGTACCAGAGCTCCGGTAACAATCCCCGGTACAAAGGTCCGTCATAGTGACAACGTGAACACCAGAGGAAAACTAATATTAACCTCAATGCTGATCGCCTGTACGATATCCGGTTAAGCCGGAGATTCGATGAAAAGGATCGTAATAACGATATTGTGATTATTCATGAAAAAGGGTTCATACCCTGATTCTGATCGTCTGATTGATCTCTGTTTGTAACGGAGAACTAGTGACAAAGGTCCGTCATCGTGAAAACGTGATCCTCAGCGGTACGATAACATTCTCTAATACTGAATGTTTGTGTTATCTCCAGTGAAGCCGGAGATTCGATGAAAAAGGGACCGTAATGATGAAACTGTGAAGTCTTCATCGGTATCACATTGTTAACTCCGGTTCTGGCCGTCTGCTTGATCTCTGTTTGTACCGGAGATCCGGTAGCAAAGGCCCGTCACCGTGATATCGTGACCGTTCCCGGTACGATAACATTAACCTCAATGAATGATTGTGTTATCTCCCGTGAAGCCGGCCGTAACGGTGTAATTATGATCAAACATGACAAAGGTTCGTGTGTAAAAGGCTTCAGCCGGAGTCCGAGTGCCGGATTTCACCGTTGCACTCCAAAAATCTGCTCCTGAACGTTAACTAGTTCTCACCCAATGAGTATCCATATAGCGGAGCATAACTCAAGGCGGAGCTAAGCATAACTCACGGAGCTAAGGGTGTCGGTATAAAACGACCCCAATTAATGACTCATACACTAACGTACCTATTAATAGTGTTAGCTATATTAACAGTAACCACATCAATAAAAACGTTTATAATATTAAACGTACTATCATCAACTCTGATACTAAGAGGAGGCCTGAATAACTCGTGATCGTATAAAAACGGAGAACGGGAAATTCACCTCTCTTACTCGAGCTAACAAAGAAAACGAGAGAAGGGATAACTCATATCTGTAGAACAGGGAACGAGCAGTCTCTGTTTTCGCTCTCAAGGTTACATAATAATAAAAAAAAAAAAAAGAAAAAAAAAAAAACTAACATCACACAATAAAACAAGAACATTAATAAAATTGATTGCTTTTCTTAGTAATAACCAAGAACGAAGAATAACGACAACGTAACAAATAAACATGGATATAGTCTAAATTGAAGCCTCTGAGGCGAGTACAAACTAACAGACTAAATCGCTAAACTTTAATTCGCTATTCTTTAAATCGCTATTCTTCGTAGGTCCAAATTGGACTTGCAAGCCAATAAATACCATAGTAAAAATTAATGATAACACTAAAAGGCCATAAAACGTAAGTGATATAACCTAGATGACAGAGTACCAGATGGGCAAAATTAACTAGAATATTTACCGAAGCGAACATAACCCAAAATGGCTGCCGATACCTCGGCCGGACAATCGCTTCCAAAACTAAAAACCACCATATTGGAAACAGAACAAATGCCCGGTACTGTCAAAAGCTGCCAAAACAAACTATGGTACTTAACATTGGTAAGGGTGAAGTATCAATGGCATGTTGAGGGAACCCGATATAAAATGGGTTTTTTTCATTAATTTTTGTTTTTCAAAGATACAAAAGCTAGCCTTAGCAGTGATGGTTTTGCTGTTCACCAGTCGTCTTATACAGCGGATATGACAAATTCATTGAATTTTTCCTTATTTTAGGTCGTGTTATAAGGGGATATATAAGCATTTGCAATTTCAACCTTTTTCAAGTTATTAAAATTTCAAAACATTTTAGTTTCATTTATTTATATGAACAATTCAATATTAGAAAAAATACAGTATAGTACATAGAAAGTATTGACAAAGGGTAGTAAAAACGTTTGAATAGGTAAGTTATTGTTTGCCATGGCCCTAATGGAATTATTTCCGTTATGTGTTTTGAAATATGCAATTTTATATCTATGCAGGGCTGTTGATTGCCCTAATTCTTCCATAATTCGGGACCCTACTTCGTGTATGTATATACACGTGTGTGTATATAATATATATATATATATATATATATATATATATATATATATATATATATATATATTTATATATATTACTGAGTAAACATTGAATTACAGTAGTTTACTGTAGAAATTCAACAAAATTACAAACACACTCTACTTACTATAATTAACCTCACATGTCCATTTTGGTGGCAAACTTGCTGGATCTACGTTAGGTGGAAGCTTCCTCCATTTACTGCAACTGTCACATTGCACCCAACTATCATAAGATCTTTGAACAATCTGATACAGCTCTTTCTGAAATGAATTTAAAGCTGATAGAATAAATGAAATAAAAAATATAGAGATTGGAGAATAATAGAAAAAGATCCAAAAGCAGATTTCCATAGCAGCAAGCATAAACCACATGCAAGGGAACAAGAAGAAAGTGAATCTATTATTAGTTGTAACCCACTAAATCACAAAAATAGATACAAAGGTACAAAACTAGCAAATGGATAAAGTTAGGACTAGGTTGTAAGCCGAGACCTTTAAATCCATTCCCCTTTACCACACGGTGCAGTCAACACTTTTAATCTTTACTCAAGTACACAGGACAGCAAAATCAAGACCTGTTATGGACTTTAATTTGCAATAAGGAATTATTTCATTCATTTAACCCCCAACTTGCAGGATCTCTGTTACCTAATGCAATGAAGAATAATCTGACTGCCCCAAAACCAAAGCAGGAAACAATTTTACTAGTAAAATTCCTTATTAAAATACTCTTAACATATAAAATAATCTCTCCCTCTCTTTCCCATCTCCACATCCTTGTGATCCTCATTAGACCCGATAGGATATATCAATGAACGAACCTACCATAAGCATATAAACTTCTCAGAACTTCATATAATCATAGTAAGGTAGCTCTGTACATAGCATAAAAACCCTAAGTGGGAAGGAAGGTGTTAGTTGAATAGTATTTAAATAATTTACTTTATTATCAAAATTATATTCTATACAAATGAATCACACCTTGTAGTCAGCATGGTGACTATGTTACTTTATTGGAGGTGGGTATGTGATGGAGAGATAAATTTCATCCAAAAACAAAATATTCTAAGTAATTTGTATTTTTAAAGTACAAACTTTTAAAGAAATTTTTTTTTCTATCTACACAAACTCGACTTCTTAACATAGGGCACTGATTTCAAACCAAGCTGGAACAGGTGTTGAATTCTTTAACAAGGTAATTACCGCAATGAAAGGTGGTAAAAGCGGAAGAGTAGCCGAGGCCCACCACCAGTCAGAAGAATATCACTTTGACCTTTTGGCTCAAGACTGAGAAGAGTGGTTGAGAAGGGAAGTTTCACATAAAGGACACAGGTTTGCATAGCTAGGAAAAAACAAATTATGATTTGCTCCTATACAAAATACAAACCTTTGTCATTTAAATAGGGAGACTCGCTACATGGTTAGTCGAAAGTTCCCTAAAACCGAACTGGGTGGTGCTTTCTTTTTCCTGGAAATGTCAGTCTGCCTGGTCCCATACAGGAACAAAGGAGATGACTCTGGCAACCTTCTATCTGCCTCAAAAGGATGACAAGACAGATAGAGCATGGCCTGTCCAAGTTGAATTGTACATGGTCAACTAAAGAAACTCTTCTAGAGGAAATCAGTTTGGAATGATATACCTGGTGTATGATGATCAATGGGTTGGTATAAATTTGATCATCCTTTAGGAGGATGGAGGGTATACTTCTTTAGGATTTAAAAATAGAGCTCAAAATTGTAACTTACCAGCATCAATTCAGATCCACCATGTAACATTTCGACAGCTTTGTTCCCAAGAGGAAGCCAGAAAAAATGGAGACCAATTTATTCTGCTATTCATTCCAGACTGACTTCTATAAGGTACCATAGACAAGATCCTTTTTGCCTTGTGCAGGAGGCATGCTGGCTACACAACTAATTGAACAGCCACCATAGGACAAAGTAGCAGTAATAAAAATATACATGGAAATGTAGGTTATTATATGGTAAGTGAGCATGTATATCCGACGATGACAAATCTCATACATAAATTGAGGTGGATATGCTGCCTCATAGTGAAGGGGTTAAACTTAGGATGAACGATCAGGCTCCCTGACACTAGGAGACCTACCCAGTCCTTCACCACTAGCATCACTGGGGACACACGAGACATGTAATTGCACAGAAGGGATCAGGAAAAACCTTAGCTACCAACAACCTTAAACTAATGTAGGACCTACGTGAAAACTTTGCCCACAACTTCCTTTGGTCAAACTCGTTGTCAGCAGCCTGTACGTAATTCAAGGGCTCTAAGTTTCCAGCCTCCGAAGGGGATCAGCAAACACTAAGGGTTTCCAACACACTAATGAATCTTTAAAAAACTTGCCAAGGGCTGATCCAGGGGTGACCACAGTAGCCGCAACAACCAAAAAAATAGAAGCCGCAAAAGACTTCACAGGAGTCTTAGTAAGCATTGCCAGTGTGACCTCAACGAATGCTTCACACACTTCTCCTTCACGGCGCAGGCCTGTCATTGCACTGGAAGCCACGACCTACATTCAGTACATGAGGATGCCTGCACACAATTATCCACACTAGGATGGGGTGAGTGTGGATTTAGCCAAAACCAGCTGCAGAGTCCACCCTCCCACCGACACACAAAAGCTTCTTGATTCCACTTCATAAATAAGCAATATCAATATCCTGAAAAGAGAAGGAAAATTAATGTTTGCCAGGATCTGTATATAGATCAATACACAACAGCTGCCAAAACAAAAGTGAAGACTCTGCAGCTGGTAAGGAGGCAGGGCTTCTCACCCCGCACCCTCCCCAGCTGAATAATTGCTTGTTATCCTACTTTAATGACCAATTCCAGTTCCCATTGGGAGTTATTAGGTCATTTGACTGGCCAGACAATACTAAATGGGATCCCTCTCTCTGGTTATGGCTCTTTTTTTTATTTTTTGCCTATACGTGCACTGAAGTATGTCCCATTATTTCTACATTTTCCCCTGTCCTCATACACATGACAACACTGCAATTACTAAATTATTACTAAATAAGACTTTTTCATTCCAGGATTAGCTACTGCCTGTAGTTGTTCAGTGGCTAAATTCCTCTTGCTATGGGTAGAAGACACTTTAAGTATGGTATGCATCTCTTCGAGGAGGACACTCTAAAATCAAATAATTATTCTCTAGTCTTGGGTAGTGCCATAGCCTCTGTACCATGGTCTTGTACTTTCTTGGGATAGAGTGCTCATGCAGGGTATACTCAGGCACACTATTCTATCTTAGTTCTCTTCTTTTTTATTTTGAAGTTTTTATATTTAATATATGAAAGATCTATTTTAGTGTTGTTATTGTCCCTAAAATATTTCATTTTAATTGTTCACTACTGTATTTATCTTGTAGTTTATTTATTTCTGTATTTCCTTCCTCACTGAACTAATTTTCACTGTTGAAGTCCTTAGGCTTATAGTATCCTGCTTTTCAAATTAGGTTTGTAGCTTGCATAATAATAATAATAATAATAATAATAATAATAATAATAATAATAATAATAATAATGATTATTATTGAAAGACGATGGTTTGTATGAAGCATAAGAACAAAAACGTCAAATTTCATTTATTGTATAGTTAAATCTAAAAAGACTTATGCGGAAAATTAATAATTACCTTATAAGCCAAAGTCCCTGGTGATTGAATTACATTGATGCTATAATCAGTTGAATCACTTGCTTCTGAGCCTGAAAATTGCTGTTGCAGTAATTTTGGAATTCTGGTCACAGTCTCATTATGTTTTAGCCGCTTTTTCATATTAGTAACTTGTTTCATGGATTTTCTTTTTTTGAGCATCATAGATTCTGGGGAAATGTTTTCTTTATCTTCTGCAATGAACACAAATAATTAGATGTAAAAAAAATAGAAAATAAAAAAAATACTCATGTCTTACAAATATCATCTGAGAAATATAAAATGTTGTTGTAAAACTAATATGGAAATTTAAAAAAGGGATTTTGACGAAGGAAAAATCTATTTCTGGGGAGAGACCTGTGACGCCCGGCGAAAAGTCCTTCTTTGTACTTTTTCTGATATAAATCTTCCAAATATACCAGAGAAAATTAAAAGCATGGAATGCAGAGGTTACAACCCTCGCGCGAGCACCTTGTTGGTGTCGTATATCTAACAAGGGCGTTTGTAAAACACTATTCACAGGCTGTCTTCCATTTAGATAATCCCTTCATCAAAGGGGGAGGGCCGTGACAGGCCCTAGAGAATACAGTTGGGTTACCCTACCGACACCCACCACTCGCGCTCACTAGGTCATCCTTCTGCAAGAACATATGGCTTGGCAAGGAAAGGGTGGGTCCGTACAAAAATCATCGGGAAGGGTTTCGCCGGGCGTCACAGGTCTCTCCCCAGAAATAGATTTTTCCTTCGTCAAAATCCCTTTTCTGGGTCGAACCTGTGACGGCCGGCGAAAAAGTACCAGAGAATGCCTTCCAAGCCCAATAAATTAATAACATAATGAGGAGAATACAATCACCATGTACGACAATACTATGATATAATAAAGTAATCGTCCAATTACCAACCAGCCAAATGACATAGGGAACGTAAGGTTAAATAATAATGACGACAAGGAACCAACCGAGTGTCGAATCGCAAAAGGCATCAAACCTTACATGTCTAAGTATATCTAAACATTAAAGGAACGGTAACTACAATAACAGTTAAACCATAGGAATTAAACATGGCAAATATCATAGGGCTAACGAACTACCAAGGAGAGCGGCGACGTGGTGTGAGTGGCGGGTAGGAGGGAGAAGAGAAGAGATGGAAGAAAGGAAGAAGAGGAGATTAATGGGGAGAGATAAGGCTCCCCTCTGCCATCGTTGGGTATTTAAGGGCCTGTAAGATCTTTAGATATTGGCGTTTGACAACCATAGGGGATTTCCAACCCGTATATTTTTTTTTTTTTTTTTAAATCATCAAAGTCCCTGTTCTGGAAATCATTGTTGGAGGCATCTACTGTCCGTATATCATGAGCCTGGGGAAATGATTCCGGATTAGTATGTTTAATGAAGTAGAGGATTTGTTGCCTGATACCGTGAATGGAAATAGTACCTCCTTGTTCCCTGATAACCAAGGAGCCAGACGAGCGGGTGGCAGTTCTAGCTAAAAAGGGGCTTGAGAGTGTGACTGTACACGGAGAAAAATCCTGGGGATGAAGAATAATCTTCCGAGAGGAGCACCTATTTTGCGGATCCTCATTTTTTAGCTAGGGAAGCTTTGTCTGGAAAGGAGTACTTCGGCTGAAGGGAGGAAATCTATGTTTTCCGGGTTTCGTGAGAGCTGCTAGTTCTGATGTTCCATCACCTGAAGCCATAGCCGTTAGAAATAAAGTCTTCCTAAGAAGAGTGATATAAGAGCAGGATTCATTGTCCGTGTCCATCGCAAGTTTGAGAACACCGTTCAGAGACCAAGAGTCCTTTTGTGGCCGAACCGAAGGTAGAAGCCTAGCACATGTTTTTGGGGTTGATGAGAAATAGGAATCAGCTAGGTTAATGTTGAACCCAACAAGGTAGATCTTCTTCAAAGCTGACTTGATGGTGGTTAAAGTGCTAACTGTTAGGCCTTTGTCAAATAGGAACCTCAAGAAAGAGATGGCTAAATGCGGGGACATACGAGTATGGTCTGCACTCTCAGGGGACCTACTAGTTGTTAACGGCCGAATCATATTGGCGAATTGTCGAGTCCCTTTTTGTCCCATTCGATGAAGAGATCGTTTCCGGTTCAATGTTCACATCTCTACGAGCTGCCAACTTCCTGTAGTCCACAAAGTTAGAGTTTTGGCTATCCTTGAGTAATCTGACACAGTGAGTTTGGATACTCGGGTCAGTTTGAGGAACGGGATCCGGATGGGACTGAGTTTCAACTCGAGGAAGAGAGGAAACCAACTGTTCTTGGCCAGTGAGGTGGTACTAAAGCCACTGCGCCCGGGAAGGAGCGTAGTTTGTGTAAAAGTTTTTAGAAGATTCCCTGGGGGAGATAGGGAAATCTTCTTCTAATGGTTCCAATCCCGGGGTAATGCGTCCATGGCATAAGCCCGAGGGTCCAGGGTTGGGGTCACATAACAAGGAAGTTAGTGATTCATCTGAGTTGCGAATAGATCTACCTGGAGGCCTGGAACGAGCCTGAGTATCCACCGGAATGAAATTATGTCTAGAGACCATTCTGACTCCAGTGGATCCGTCCTGGATAGTGAGTCCGCTCTCACATTCTGGCCTCCCGCTAGGTGAGGTGCTGACAGGAACCAGTTCTCTTCTGTTGCCCAGGCGAAGATAGTGACCAGGATCTGATTCAGGTTGGGTGACTTGGATCCTCCCCTGTTGACGTAGTGTACTGCGTCTGTGCTGTCTGACACTACTCTGATGTGGGTCGACCTCGGAGGAGAGTCTCTCTTCAGGGTCAAGAACACTGCCATGGCTTTGAGAACAATGATATGGGACTGTTTCATGGAGAGTGACCAAGAACCTGAAACATCTGATGTTCGGAGTAATCCCCCCCATCCACTTAGAGACGCGGCTGTATGGAATGTCACTTGTGGAGGTGGGAATTGTAGAGGAACCGATTTGGAGAGGTCCTTCGGTTCGGACCATGGGTGTAGTCTCATTTTCAAGACAGAGGGGATCTTCGAGACCATGTCTCTTATAGGTACTGTAGCTCTCTTTCTCCAAACTCGATTGATGTCTTTGAGTTTGGCTTTTATTAGATCTGTTACTGAAGTGAATTGGAAAAGTCCGAGGATACTTTCTAAGGCTCTTCGGACACCTGTTTGTGTTTGAGAAAATTTTTTGATCTTGGAAACTATTCCTCTTACCTTTTGGAAGGGAGAGACAACGTGTGCTTCGAAAGGTCCCACTGAATGGCTAACCATTCTAAGCGGACTGATGGTTGCAGGCGAGATTTTTTGGAGATTGACCCGAAATCACAGGTTGTCGAGAAATTGGAATAATTCCTTCGTAGCTCTGTTGCCTTCTATGACCGGCCGGGCCCAAATGAGCCAACCGGCCAGATAAGCAATGATCTGTATCTCTTGGTTCCTGAGTTGTTCTAACACTCTCTCTCCTAGTTTTGTGAATATCCTGGGATCAATGTTGAGGCCAAAGGGCATGTCTTGAACACAAAGGCTTTCCTGCTTAGGCGGAAACCCAGATAAGAAGAGAAGTTTCGAGCTAAAGGCGCAAGATAATAGTCGTCGGTAAGATCGACAGAGGTGGTGACGGTCCTACGGGGAAGTAAGGTCCGTACCTGAGAGATAGTCAACATCCGGAACTTGTCGCAGAGAATGTAAGAGTTTAGCTTGACAAGTCCAGGTCCACTCTCAATGCCGCCAAGCCTTTCTTCGGAATTGTGAACAGGTGGCTTTGGAACTTCAGTGATCGATCCCGTTTGATTGCTTCTTCTTGAGTGACCCTGTGGTGTACTCTTCCAGGATGGAAGTGGATTTCTGGGAGAAGGTCACTGGTGGAGGAGGAGGACCTTGTGGCCATTTTCACCTCAAACCTTTAGAGATTATGCTATGAGCCCACAGACCGAAGGTCCAATGGTCTCGAAAGTGGTAAAGTCTACCCCCTACCGGAACCACCGCGTTGTGAGGGGGTGAATCTAGGTACTTTCCTTCTCCGAGCCCCCCTTTTTTCTAGGTCCGTCTCGATGGCGAGACTGTCTTCTACTCCTGTAGCTTCCTCTCTGGTGTCCACGAGAGGAGCCTGAGGGTTCGGATCTAGGGCTGTATGCAGGTAAAACATCCCAACGGGGTTGGGCTGTGTACCTGGGGAATCAGTGAGGTAGACCACCTGATGAGGGGGATTTGGATGCATAGACGTCGAATCGGAGGGAGGCTGTGATGACGAGTGGGTAACCGACTATCGATTCCTGTCTGATAGAGGCCTCAGACAGAACGTATTTCCCACAACTAACCCGATCAGACCATCAAACGTGTAGGTCGAATTGGAAGGGCAGATCTTGGAATTATCGTAACCCCCAGACTGACAACATCCTGGTCCAGACAGATCGGGCCTGCCCTTTAGGAAATAATACTGTTACCTTCGGTACCTTGTCTAACCTAACCAAGGCAATCTCTTTCAATCGAATGAATCCGTTAAACGGGAATTCTAGTACCTGGGAGTAAATTCTAGGTCCCCCAGAGGGAGAATGTCTATGCCATCCAGATTTATGGTACCATCTATATATGGAACATGTAAGGCAAATCTCTATGCGTTGTTTTTATCGAAGGAGGTTACTTCGATATGCCTGGGGCTGTAGGGGGAAACTTCTGAGTTCCTGAACGGATCTGACTCACTACCATACTTTTGAGCTCCGTCATAGCCCCTTGGTTTTCCCTAGAATGTGTTGCTTTTAGCAGTCACGGTTTATGTAGGGTAACATGAACATCAGGATCCATTAAGGGTCCTAGGTCGGTGACGTAGGTAATTGCAAAGCTGAAGGCTCAAAATTCATCCCCACCTACCTGCCCGTCCATGGGGTCGTCGTCCAACCTTAGAGAGGACACTCTGAGGAGATAGGGACCTCTAGCTGGAGCATTTCTTCCCAACCTTGATAACCAAGGGCGGAGAGCCTCTCTTGCAGGCCAGAGAGATTCATCATCATCCTGACGGGAACCATGTAGGCGAACCTTCTGTAAAAGAAAGGGGACATAAGTCTGGATGTTCCTTGAACTTTGGTTAGTGATCCTATTCACAGGCTGGGATCAACTGTACAACTCATAAAATTCAATTTTAAAGAAAAATCATTTAATGTACTATCTTTTGGGGTATAGTTCGACACTTGTATTCATGAAATGTGACACTGATGGCGCATCCGCCACAGGTTGGCCACCCCTGACTCAGACGTTCAGAACCGGGTCTAACATTATTTACTGGCTATTAGTATTCTATTGATTCATCTGTTCACTGACCAGAGTTTCAAGGAACAGTAGATAGCCTCTCATGGCATGGTTAGTCTCGACCCGGCCCTTCATTAGAAGGGGCCAACGTTTGGTTCCCAGTACTGAGTGGAAACTTATTTCTATTTGAACACTATGTTGTATGGATATTTATTCATATTTAGGCATAGTTAGAATTGAATATGTATAAATATAGGCATAATCAATTTATTTCTATTTGAACACGATGTTGTATGAATATTTATTCATATTTAGGTATAGTTAGAATTGAATATGCACAAATATAGGCACAATCAATTTATTTCTATTTGAACACTATGTTGTATGGATATTTATTCATATTTAGGCATAGTTAGAATTGAAAATGCATAAATATAGGCATAATCAATTTATTTCTATTTGAACACGATGTTGTATGGATATTTATCCATATTTATACATAGTTAGAATTAAATATATGCATAAATATAGGCATAGTTATGTTCATATATTTTTATTTGGACTTTCAAGAATAACTAATGAATATTACCAACGCAAATTCAAAGTGTCATTAAAGTAAGTACAGTTTACTTTGTATTCATGTTAAATCCTTTCCTTTACAGCAAAACAAGAGATTGGCCACCCGTGGTCTGAGTGAGCTCTGTCTGTATCGGAGCTCCGGTAACAATCCCCGGTACAAAGGTCCGTCATAGTGACAACGTGAACACCAGAGGAAAACTAATATTAACCTCAATGCTGATCGCCTGTACGATATCCGGTTAAGCCGGAGATTCGATGAAAAGGATCGTAATAACGATATTGTGATTATTTATGAAAAAGGGGTTCATACCCTGATTCTGATCGTCTGATTGATCTCTGTTTGTAACGGAGAACTAGTGACAAAGGTCCGTCATCGTGAAAACGTGATCCTCAACGGTACGATAACATTCTCTAATACTGAATGTTTGTGTTATCTCCAGTGAAGCCGGAGATTCGATGAAAAAGGGACCGTAATAATGAAACTGTGAAGTCTTCATCGGTATCACATTGTTAACTCCGGTTCTGGCCGTCTGCTTGATCTCTGTTTGTACCGGAGATCCGGTAGCAAAGGCCCGTCACCGTGATATCGTGACCGTTCCCGGTACGATAACATTAACCTCAATGAATGATTGTGTTATCTCCCGTGAAGCCGGCCGTAACGGTGTAATTATGATCAAACATGACAAAGGTTCGTGTGTAAAAGGCTTCAGCCGGAGTCTGAGTGCCGGATTACACCGTTGCACTCCAAAAATCTGCTCCTGAACGTTAACTAGTTCTCACCCAATGAGTATCCATATAGCGGAGCATAACTCAAGGCGGAGCTAAGCATAACTTCGGAGCTAAGGGTGTCGGTATAAAACGACCCCAATTAATGACTCATACACTAACGTACCTATTAATAGTGTTAGCTATATTAACAGTAACCACATCAATAAAAACGTTTATAATATTAAACGTACTATCATCAACTCTGATACTAAGAGGAGGCTTGAATAACTCGTGATCGTATAAAAACGGAGAACGGGAAATTCACCTCTCTTACTCGAGCTAACAAAGAAAACGAGAGAAGGGATAACTCATATCCGTAGAACAGGGAACGAGCAGTCTCTGTTTTCGCTCTCAAGGTTACATAATAAAAAACTAACATCACACAATAAAACAAGAACATTAATAAAATTTATTGCTTTTCTTAGTAATAACCAAGAACGAAGAATAACGTAACAAAAAAACAAGGATATAGTCTAAATCGAAGCCTCTGAGGCGAGTACAAACTAACAGACTAAATCGCTAAACTTTAATTCGCTATTCTTTAAATCGCTATTCTTCGTAGGTCCAAATTGGACTTGCAAGCAAATAAATACCATAGTAAAAATTAATGATAACACTAAAAGGCCATAAAACGTAAGTGATATAACTTAGATGACAGAGTACCAGATGGGCAAAATTAACTAGAATATTTACCGAAGCGAACATAACCCAAAATGGCTGCCGATACCTCGGCAAGACAATCGCTTCCAAAACTAAAAACCACCATATTGGAAACAGAACAAATGCCCGGTACTGTCAAAAGCTGCCAAAACAAACTATGGTACTTAACATTGGTAAGGGTGAAGTATCAACGTCAGTCATGTTGAATTAACGACAATCACTTCGAAAAACACTGGGCAAAACACTTATAAACTTTGCTGGCAAGTCCAACACAGAAGGATGACCTAGTGAGCGCGAGTGGTGGGTGTCGGTAGGGTAACCCAACTGTATTCTCTAGGGCCTGTCACGGCCCTCCCCCTTTGATGAAGGGATTATCTAAATGGAAGACAGCCTGTGAATAGTGTTTTACAAACGCCCTTGTTAGATATACGACACCAACAAGGTGCTCGCGCGAGGGTTGTAACCTCTGCATTCCATGCTTTTAATTTTCTCTGGTATATTTGGAAGATTTATATCAGAAAAAGTACAAAGAAGGACTTTTCGCCGGCCGTCACAGGTTCGACCCAGAAAATTCTTTAGTTATCTAAGTAAAAAAAAAAATATGTTTACAATAGTTAATAAACATGGTAAAGGAACCAAATGTATAATATACTGTAGCTGAATTATGTAGAGTTAAGCTAAAATCTGCCTTCACTCCCCCTTTACATACACTCTACAGAAGTACTGCATGAATGGATCTATTCGGTCCATCCCTAAACAGTAAAAAAAAATATTAGGGTATACTATACTGCTTGCATGTCTAACCCTACCACTTCATAGAAGGTTACCGCTTATATTTTTACCCGTTTTGCCGTTTTAGAAGGTAAAAGTTTTTAAAAGTACAGTAATTTGTAATTTCTTTGGCTAAGCAAGCCTGTGACATTTAATTAGCAAGATTACTACAGCAGGAAAAGCTGGAATTTGTCGTTGAAGCTGGCTAACACGCAGTTATCCAAGTGGTGAGGATGTGGGGCGAGAAACTCTGCTCCCACTCCAGTCAGAGAAGACTCACTTTGGATCCTTCGGCCTAGAAATTAGAGGAGTAATTGAGGAGGGAAGTTAGATTAAGACTCAGGTCTGTATAGCTAGGAAAAAGACAAATCACTATGAAAAATTTGTTATTTGTTTTTACATATCATACAAACCTTCGTCCTTCAATTAGGGAGACTCACTGCTTAGAGGGTTGAAAATCCCCATGGACCAAAACTGGAAGTGTTCAATGCTTGATTTGAGGAGAAACGAAGTGAGAACTACTGACACCCGCTATTATCTGTTAACTGTTTTCCATAAGGATAAAAATCTCATGGGACTTGGGTTGTACTATAACATTTTTACTATATCAGCCAAGAAGAACATATTCTCCAAAGGTGATGTCAAATACCCAGTACTCTATATGATTAATGGGTTAGCATATGATTCACTATTCTTAGCATTATTATTGATTTTTTAAGTAATAGATCTCAAAGAGTTGTTGTTGATGGGCACCAGTGAGTTTAGGAATGTGATATTTGGTGTTCCACAGGGTAGTGTTCTTGGCCCATTATTTTTCATATTATATACACTTGACATGTGGTGTGGCCTAGAAAACAAGCTTGTTGCATATGCAGATGATGCTACTCTCTTTGCATCAATTCCATCCCCTGAATGTAGATCTGGGGTTGCTGAATCCTCTAATAGAAATCTAGCTGAAATTAGTGCTTATTGCAAATTATGGGGTATGAAGTTGAATCCTAACAAAACTCAAAGTATGATTGTAAGTAGGTCAAGGACAGTGGCTCCTCAACATCCAGAACTCAGTATTGATAATGTTTCTTTAACTTTATAACTTTTAAAATTTTAGGTGTGATTCTCGACAGCAAATCTACTTTCTGGGTCGATCTGTGATGGCTGGTGAAAAAGGTCCTTCTTTACACTTTTCTAATATAAATCTTCCAAATATACTAGAGAAAGATAAAAGCATGGAATGCAGAAGTTACAATCCTCGCGCGACCACCTTGTTGGTGTCGTGTATTTAATAAGGGCGTATGTAAACCACTATTCACAGGCTGTCTTCCATTTAGATAATCCCTTCATCAAAAGGGAGGGCCGTGACAGGCCCTAGAGAATACAGTTGGGCTACCCCACCGACACCTACTACTCGCGCTCTACAGGTCATCCTTCTGTTTTGGACTTGCCAGCTAAGTCGGTAGTGTTTTGATCAGTGTTTTTTCGCAAGTGTTTGTCGTTAATTCAACATGACTGCCGTTGCTACTTCACCTTTACCAATGTTAAGTACCATAGTTTGTTTTGACAGTTTATTGCAGTACTGGGCATTTGTTCTGTTTCCAGTATTGTGGATTTTAGTTTTGGAAGCGATTGGCCTGCCTCGGTATCGGCAGCCATTTTGGGTTTTGTTCGCTTCGGTAAATTTTCAAGTTAATATTGCCCATCTGGTACTCTGTCATCTAGGTTATATCACTTACGTTTTACGACCAATCTTATTAATAGTTTTTACTATGGTATTTATTTGCTAGCAAGTCCAATTTGGACCTACAAAGAATAGCGATTTAGTCTTTGTTATAGTTTGGTACTTGCCTCAGGAAGGTGCTCGTTTTAGACTATATCTTTGTTTATCTGTTACGTTGTCGTTATTCTTTGTTCTTGGTTATTACAATTACTAAAAAAAAAGCAATCAATTTTATTATTTTTCCTATCATATTATTGTGTGATGTTGGTTTTTTATTTTGTAATCTTGAGAGCATGAGCATAGAGTGCTCGTTTTCTGTTCGACAGATACGAGTTACCCCTTCTCTCGTTTTCTTTATTAAGCTCGAGTAAGAAAGGTGGATTTCCCGTTTTCCGTTTTTTTACGGTCACGAGTTATTCCTGCCTCCTCTTATTCTCCGAGTTGATGATATTACGTTTAATGATATTCATGTTTTATTGATGTGGTTACTGTTAATATAGCTAGCACTATTATTAGGTTACGTTAGTGTATGAGTCATTAGTTGGGGTCGCTTTATGCCGACACCCTTAGCTCCGCCTTGATTTATACTCCGCTATAATGGATACTCATTGGGTGTGAACTAGTCAGATATTTGGAGTGCAAAGGTCAAATCCGGCACTCAGACTCCGGCTGAGGCCTTTTGCACACGAACCTTTGTCATGATTGATCACAATTACATTTTTATGGTCCCTTTTTTAATCGAATCTCCGGCTTCACTGGAGATAACACAGACATTCAGTATCGAGGAATGTTATTATATTGCTAAGGGTCACGATTTCACGATGACGGACCTTCGTCACTGGATCTCCGGTACAAACAGAAATCAATCAGACGATCAGAAGCGGAGTTAACATTTTGATCAATCAGACGATCAGTACCAGGGTATGAACCCTTTTTCATGAATAATTACAATTTCGTTATTACGGTCCTTTTCATCGAATCTCCAGCTTAACCGGATTTCGTACAGGCGTTCAGCATTGAAGTTTATATTAGCTTTCCTCTAATGTTCACGTTTTCACTATGACGGACCTTTGTCACCGGATCTCCGGTGGCAACAGAGATCACTTAGACCACGGGTGGCCAATCTTTTGTTCTAGCTGTAAAGGAAAGGATTTAACATGAATACAAAGTAAACTGTACTTACTTTAAAGACACTTTGAATTTGCGTTGGTAATATTCATTAGCTATTCTTGAAAGTCCTAATGAAAATATATGAACATAATTAGCAATTTTAAAGAAAAGTCATTCAATTTACTATCTTTGGGGTATAGTGCGACACTTGTAATCATGAAATGCGCCACTGTTGGCTCATGCGCCATAGGTTGGCCACCCCTGACTCAGACGTTCAGAACCGGGGTTAACATTATTTTACCGATGAGGTTTATAGTTACATGTTATGTGGTTACTGGATATTAGTATTCTATTGAGTCATCTGTTCACTGACCAGAGTCTCAAGGAACAGTAGATAGCCTCTCATGGCATGGTTGGTTTCGACCTGGCTTTTCATTAGAAGGGGCTAGCGTTCGATCCCAAGTACTGAGTAGAAATTTATTTCTATTTGAACACGATGTTGTATGGATATTCATCCATATTTATACATATATATAATTAAATATATGCATAAATATAGGCACTTTTATTAGTTAAGAGTTATACGGCTGATCCCAGCCTGTGAATAGGATCACTAACCAGAGTTTCAAGGAACATCCAAACTTATGTCCCCTTTCTTTTACAGAAGGTCCGCCTACATGGTATGGTTCCCGGAGTCATGCATGCTCTGCTACGAGCTGTCCTCGCTACTCCGGACCCATGATGTAAGTTGGTTCTCATATGTTTCCTTTTGGTATCCTTTGGCGATGATTTAATTTGATCCGGATTAATGTATGCATTGCTTATTGAAGAGAACGGTCTTCTCCTTCATCATTAATCCCCTCACTTCTTTCAGGATGATGATGAATCTCTCCGGCCTGCAAGAGAGGCTCTCCGCCCATGGGTATCAAGGTTTGGAAGGAATGCTCCATCTAGAGGACCCTATCTCCTCGGAGTTTCCTCTCTAGGGTTGGACATCGACCCCATGGACGGGCAGGTAGGTGGTGATGAGTTTTGAGCCTTCAGCTTTGCAATTACCTGCGTCACCGACCTAGGACCCTCAAAGGATCCTGATGTTCATGTTACCTTGCATAAAACCGTCACTGCTAAAAGCAACACATTCTAGGGAAAGCCAAGGGGCTATGACGGAGCTCAAAGATATGGTGGTGAGTCGGATCCGTTCAGGAACTCGGATGACTCCCCCTACAGCCCCAGGAGTATCGAAGTAACCTCCTTCAATAAAAACAACACATAGAAATTTGCCTTACATGTCCCATATATAGATGGTACCATAACGCTGGATGGCATAGACGTCCGCCCTCTGGAGGACCTAGAATTTATTCTCAGGGACTAGAATTCCCATTCAATGGATTCGTTCGATTGGAAGAGCATGCCTTGGTTAGGTTAGACAAGGTACCGAAGGTAACGGTATTATTTCCTAAAGGGCAGGCCCAATCTGTCTGGACCAGGATGTTGTCGATCTGGGGGGTACGATAATTCCAAGCTCACCCCACACAATGGGCAATACGCCATATCTACAGCTGCTCTCATTGTTGCCTTGCCTATTATGGATAAATGGACAGGTCTTACTATTCAAGCTGACAAAGAAGGTTCGGCCATACCGGCTCTAAAAGAGCCGGACCCCACCTCGGGGAGACCTTAGCCTCGATTTATCCCACTGAGACTTTGTTTTGGATATTCAGGAAGAACCAATCTCTGCCCTTCCAATTCGACCTACACGTTTGGTGGTCTGATCGGGTTAGTTGTGGGAAATACGTTCTGTCTGAGGCCTTAATCAGACAGGAATCGAGCAGGCTGGTAATTTCCTCCTGATGAGGTAAAACCCTCTTCCTTCAGGAGGAGGTGAACAAGGTTCTACAAGATGATACGAGAGCAACCCAAAATTGCAAGAAAGGCGGGGCCTCACTGCCAGAAAGAAGATCGAAGACCAAAAGCAAGCTTTCTTCAAAAAGAAGCAGAGAGTTACCCTCTACAAAATGAACCGGGGTCACTGCCATCAATAGTCAGTTACCCACTCAACATCACAGTCTTCCTCTGATTCGACGACTATGCATCCGGATCCCCCCCCTCATCAGGTGGGATACCTCACTGGTTCCCCAGGTACACAGCCCAACCCCGTTTGGATGCCCTCGCCTGCATTCAGCCCTAGCTCTGAACCCTCAGGTTCCTTTCGTGGACACCAGAGAGGAAGATAAAGGAGTAGAAGACAGTTCCGCCATCAAGGCGGACCTAGGAAAAAGGGGACTCGGGGAAGGAAAGGACCTAGGTTCATCCCCTCACAACGAGGTAGTCCCGGTAGGGGGAGAGACTTTACCACTTTCAGGACCATTGGACCTTCAGTCCGTGGGCTCAGAGCATAATCTCTAAAGGTTTGAGGTGGAAATGGCCACAAGGTCCTCCTCCTCCACCAGTGACCTACTCCCAGAAATCCACTCCCATCCTGAAAGAGTACACCACAGAGTTACTCAAGAAGAAAGCAATCAAACGGGACCGATCACCGAAGTTCCAAGGCCGCCTGTTCACAATTCCGAAGAAAGGCTTGTCGGCATTGAGAGTGGACCGGGACTTGTCAAAGCTAAACTCTTACAATCTCTGCGGCAAGTTCCGGTTGATGACTATCTCTCAGGTACGGACCTTACTTCCTCGTGGGGCCGTCACCACCACTGTCGATCTTACCGACGACTGTTATCATGTGCCTATAGCTCGAAACTTCTCTTCTTATCTGGGTTTCCGCCTAGGCAGGAAAGCCTTTGCGTTCAAGACAGGCTCTTAGGCCTCAACATTGATCCCAGGATATTCACGAAACTGGGAGAGACAGTGTTAGAACAACTCAGGAACCAAGAGATACAGATCATGGCTTATCTGGACGGTTGGCTCATTTGTGCCCGGTCGGCCGTAGAAGGCAACAGAGCTACGAAGGAAGTACTTCGATTTCTCGACAACCTGTGATTTCGGGTCAATCTCCAAAAGTCTCGCCTGCAACCATCAGGCCACTTAGAATGGTTAGACATTCAGTGGCACCTTTCGAAGCACACGTTGTCTCTCCCTTCCAAAAAGGTAAGAGGAATAGCTTCCAAGATCAAGAATTTTCTCAAACACAAACGGATGTCCAGAAGAACCTTAGAAAGTATCATCGGCCTTCTCCAATTCACTTCAATAACAAACATTCAAAGACATCAATCGAGTTTGGAGAAAGAGAGCTACAATACCTTTAAGAGACAAGGTCTCGAAGATCCCCTCTGTCTTGAAAATGAGACTACAACCATGGTCCGAACCGAAGAACCTCTCCAAATCGGTTCCTCTACAATTCCCACCTCCACAAGAGACATTCCATACAGCCGCGCCTCTAAGTGGATGGGGGGATTACTCCGAAATTCAGATGTTTCAGGGGTCTTGGTCACCCGCCATGAAACAGACCCATATCAATGTTCTCGAAGTCATGGCAGTGTTCTTGACCCTGAAGAGACTCTCTCCTCCGAGGTCGAGCCACATCAGAGTAGTGTCAGACAGCACAGACGTGGTACACTGCGTCAACAGGGGAGGATCCAAGTCACCCAACCTGAATCAGATCATGGTCACTATCTTCACCTGGGCAACAGAAAAGAACTGGATCCTGTCAGTAACTCACCTTGCGGGAGTCCAGAATGTGAGAGCAGACTCACTAGCCAGGACGAAACCACTGGAGTCAGAATGGTCTCTAAACATAAATTCATTCCGGTGGATACTCAGGAACCATTAGAAGAAGGTTTACCTATTTCCCCCAGTGAATCTTCTAATGAGACTTTTACACAAACTACGCACCTTCCGGGGGGCAGTGGTTTTAGTACCACCTCTCTGGCCAAGAACAGTTGGTTTCCTCTCCTCCTCGAGTTGAAACTCCGTCCCTTCCGGATTCCGTTCCCCAAACTGACTCAAGTAATCCAAACTCACTGTGTCAGATTGCTCAAGGGTAGCCGAAATTCTGACTTTGTGAACTACAGGAAGGTTGCAGCTCGTAGAGACGCGAACATTGAACCGGAAATCGATCTCTTCATCGAATCAGACAAAAGGGACTCGACAATTCGCCAATATGATTCGGCCGTTAACAACTATCAGATTCCCTAAGAGTTCAGACCATACTCGTATGTCTCCGAATATGGACATCTAATTCTTGAGGTTCTTATTTGGCAAAGGCCTAACAGTTAGCACTTTAACCACCATCAAGAAAGCTTTGAAGAAGATCTTCCTTGTTGGGTTTAACATTAACCTAGCTGATTCCTATTTCTCATCTATTCCAAAAACATGTGCTAGGCTTTGACCTTCGGTTTGGCCACAAAAGGACTCTGATCTACGAACGGTGTCCTATAAACTTGCGCCGGACACGGACAATGAACCCTGCTCTTATCACTCTTCTTAGGAAGACTTTATTTCTAATGGCTTTGGCCTCAGGTGATGGAATATCAGAACTAGCAGCTCTCTCACGAACCCGGAAAACATAGATTTCCTCCTTACAGCCGAAGAACTCCTTTCTCCAGACATTGATTTCCTAGCTAAGAAATGAGGATCCGCAAAATAGGTGCTCCTCTCGGAAGATTATTCTTCTTCCCCAGGATCTTTTCTCTGTGTTCAGTCACTACTCTCAAGGCCTTTTTTAGCTAGAACTGCCACCTGCTCGTCTGGCCCCTTGGTTATCGGGGAACAAGGAGGTACTATTTCCATTCACGGCATCAGGCAACAAATCCTCCACTTCTTTAAACATACTAATCCGGAATCATTTCCCCAGGCTCATGATATACGGACAGTAGATACCTACATCAATTACTTCCAGAACAGGGACTTTGATGATTTTTAAACAAAAAATATACGGGTTGGAAATCCCCTATGGTTGTATTACACCACTATCTAAAGATTTTACAGGCCCTTAAATACCTGATGATGGCAGCGGGGAGCCTATTCCCTCTCCATTAATCTCTGCTTCTTCCTTTCTTCCATCTCTTCTCTTCTCCCTCCTACCCGCCACTCACACCACGTCGTCACTCTACTGGGTAGTTCGTTAGCCCTATGATATTTGCAGAGTTTAATTCCTATGGTTTAACTGTTTAAGGTTTAGATATGCTTAGACATGTAAGGTTTGATGCCTTTTGCGATTTGACACTCAGTTGATTCCTTGTCGTCTTAGTTATTTAGCCTTACGCTCCTATGTCATTTGGCTAGTTGGTAATTGGACGTTTCTTACATTATTATATTATATTATTGTCGTACATGGTGATTGTATTCTCCACATTATGTTATTACTTTGTTGGGCTTGGAAGACATTCTCTGGTACATTTTAACCGGCCGTCACAGATCAACCCAGAAAAGGGATTTTGACGAAGGAAAAATCTATTTCTGGGGAGAGACCTGTGACGCCCGGTGAAACCCTTCCCGGTTATTTTTGTACGGACCCACCCTTTCCTTGCCAAGCCATATGTTCTTGCAGATGGATGACCTGGAGAGCGCGAGTAGTAGGTGTCGGTGGGGTAGCCCAACTGTATTCTCTAGGGCCTGTCACGGCCCTCCCCTTTGATGAAGGGATTATCTAAATGGAAGACAGCCTGTGAATAGTGGTTTACACACGCCCTTGTTAAATACACAACACCAACAAGGTGGTCGCTCGAGGGTTGTAACCTCTGCATTCCATGCTTTTATCTTTCTCTAGTATATTTGGAAGATTTATCTTAGAAAAGTGTAAAGAAGGACCCTTTTCACCGGGCGTCACAGGTCTTTCCCCAGAAATAGATTTTTCCTTCGTCAAAATCCCTTAGTGAGAAACACATTAGGTCTGTCTCTTCCTCACTTGCACAAAAAAATTGGCTTATTGAGTGTCTTTCAAGATTTTCAGTGATCAATCTATTCTGACGAAATGCTTTAATTCTTTCATTCTACTTTTTGAGTATTTCTCCTGTCTGGTCTTCAGCTGCTGATTCTCATCTTAATTTGTTGGACAGAAACTTACAGTCTATTAAATTTCTTATTCCTGATTTACATATTAATTTTTGGTACAGTCGTTCAATTAGTTCATTATGTATGTTGCATAAGATTTCTCATAATTCTGACCATCCTTTACATTCAGATCTTTCTGTACAACTCCATCCTGTTCGTAATACTAGGCAGGCAGTTACTTCTAATAGCCAGGCCTTCTCCATCATGAGGCTCAATACTACACAGTATTCTGGAAGTTTTATTCCAGCTGTGACCAAGTTGTGGAATGATCTTCCTAATCAGGTAGTTGAATTCAGTAGAACTTCAAAAGTTCAAAGTTGCAGAAAATGTTTTTATGTTGAACAGGCTGACATAATTCTTTTTATAGTTCAAATATGGCATATCTGTTTTGACGTTGTTACCGTTTTAGAATTATTTATTGTTAATTTGTTCTCTTCACTTATCTATTTCCTTATTTCCTTTCCTCACTGGGCTATTTTTATGTTGGAGCACTTGCGCTTATAGCACCTTGCTTTTCCAACTAGGGTTGTAGCTTGACTAGTAATAATAATAATAATAATAATACCTCGACATACAGGTGTTCCAACACACGAGAAATTTAAGATACGAGGAAAGTTTTGAGCACATTTTTGCCCTAAGATATGAGACAAATTTGGGATACAAGACGGTTCGCTATGCGGCTGAGTGTGCGAGAGGCTGCTCACGAGGACAGCATTGCTCGCTCTTTCCCGTCGGATCTCCGTCGCGTAAAGTTATCTCCGAGCATCGGCAGTAGTGCTTACATTTTTAGTGTGTTTATTTGCGTTAATCACTGCAGAATTAAGTGAATAAGCAATACGTCCAAAGCAAGCTAGTGCAAACAAGGGTAGTGAAAAGAAAAAGCGTATGATGACAATCGAATAAAGCATGAAATAATCGAAAAACATGAGTGGTGTACGAGTAACTGAGCTGGCTCGTCAATATGAGAGGAGTACATCAACATTATGTACCATCCTCAAGCAGAAGGATGCTATAAAGAGCACCAAGCCTTCCAAAGGACTCATCATCCTTTCCAAGCTGCACAGAGATATTCATGATAAGATGGAGAGGTTCCTTTTATGGATAAAGGAGAAACAGTTGGCAGGAGATAGCGTGACCGAGACGATCATCTGTGAAAAGATTAACATTTCTTTTTAGGTGTGTGTACAGTAAGCTAATTTCATTAAAGTTAAATTTAAAGTTTAAGTTATGTTACGTAGTGTTACAAAAGTGTGGTATACCAAATGTGTTGCCATCAAGTCTCTCTCCTCCCCTTTCTTTCTCCCTCCTCCTTCGCACACACCGCCGTTAACCGCTACCGTCTGTCTCGAAGGTAAGAACTCCATAATAATGTCACATTTTATTGCGCATCATAACCAGTACATAGGTATTTGTTATTTTGTGAGCGTATGTTGTGAAATAGAACAATTAAAAACATGTTTTTCCACTGTAATATACTGTTTTTAGGTGTTTTTTCACCGGGTGGGAACAGATTTTTTTTTTTTACTTATTTTATATGGGAAAAATTGATCCGAGATACAAGCGAATTGACATACGAGCTCTGGTCCCGGAACGCATTAAGGTCATATCTCAAGGTATTACTGTACATCTTTAATATGAATAATGGTGCTCTGAAGTGAAACTTACAAGCCTTGGTCCGACCAGCACATAAGGTTTCAACATCTTTAACCCTAGGAAGGGGACAGAAGAATCAGAAAAGGCAGTTATACTACCTTACATCCAAGACCTATGTCTAAACGTTACCATACGAGATGCATCCTTGTCTAATGTGGGAGCTAGGCTGGTTACATAACAGCTTGAGCAGCCACCACAGGTCCAAGACTAAAGGTGTCAAGGGATTTGTGGGTATACTCACCATTCAAACGCCGTAAAGGTTGCCTGTCTTGTAGACGTCTGCCTTCAACACTTGGTTATTTGCAGATTTCTCCTGCAACAAGTGTGGGTCCAATACCACTGTCCTCATGAGCTCTAGTCCAGGTTGGCACCTCGACACTCATCAGCAGATGCATAAGCTCTACGGACGGTCTCACGAAGCCAGAACGTGTTCCTTGACAACAATTTCTTGGACCTACCAGTGCTAAAAAAAAGTCTCCAACACTTAGGTCTGAGATGTCGATTTCTTTTCCGGTAGTACCGCAAAGCCCTCATGGAACTGAAGCACATATGCTCTTGATCACTAGCTGACACCTCACAGGAGGGGATGGAGAGACTCAAACCTGGAGTCATACGCTGATGGACTTTGAGTCTTGGCCACAAAATCCAAACAAAACTAAATGAGACCTTCCATCCCTCAGTGTAAGTGACTTAATAAGAGAGATCATGCAACTCTCTCACTCCCTTTGCCAACTCTAGAACTAGCAAGATTTCTATCCAACTTCCTCAAAGGATCAGAGGGGAACATGTAAGTCTTGAAAACCAGTCACATCCCACTCAGGGTTCTTAAGATCCAGGGTGTGGGCAAGAATGTTTAAAGCTTCTCACAAGGCTAGACTACTCCCAGGAAACAGAGAGGTCTATTCACTTCAGTATAAAGACCAGAGTCAAGGTTAAGTGGTAGCCTTTGACAGCTGCAACAGAGAAACAGTTCTCTCTGTGATGAAAAACAAGGAAATCCACAATCTGTGCTAAGGGTGGCTTCGACCAGAGAAATACCACTTCTACAATACTAACTGCAGAATATGGCCAACTTAGCTTGGTAGACACTTGAAGACGACCTCCGGAGATATCCAGACATCTGTGCAGCACCTTGGGAAAAGCTTATTATTCAGAGGAGATGCTGGATAGTCTTCACCAATTAAGTGCTAACAACTCTACAGCTTGGTGGTACCTCTGCAGGTAATTCTCTTAAGATCGCAACCAAAAGAGCAAGCAGATCGGGATATAACTGCGTGATTGATTGATTGATTGATTTAAAGTTTTCAGGCGTCCTGACATCTAAGGTCATTGACACTGATATCATTTAGTTTATATATATAAAAAAAAATAAAAGAATATTCAATTAATATCATAAACGTTGAATAGTTTTCTGAAGACCTGCTTCTGAAATAAATCTAAAAATGCCACTTGCATAGTAGGACACCTGATGTCCAAGAATCTTGGCAAGGATGAACCTGCCGCCCTCACCTCGAGCCTCAAACAAATATCTATTCCTTAAGTTATTATAATTGGGGCATTCTGTCAACAAATGCCTCACTGTTAGAGGTACTAAACAGTTGTCATAATACGGTTGGTGTTGGCCCTTCAGCAGAAACTCGTGTGTCAACCGAGTGTGACCAATACGGAGACGACAAAGAGACGTCTCCCATTTTCGGGGCATCCTGTTATACCTCCAAGGAGATATGACATTTGTTACTTCTCTCATTCTATTGAAATCTAGACTATCCCAGGGTTGTTGCCATTTATTGCTAAGCAATTTCTTGATGTTAGGTAGGAAATCATTACACGGAATGGGATACCTTCTTGGCAGCAACTCGGATGCAGCATTCTTTGCCAGTGAATCTACCTTCTCATTCCCAGACACACCTACATGTGCTGGAACCCAACAAAATTGAACTGTTATACACCTCACACCAATAATAATAAGCCATTCTAAAATCTTTAAAACTAGAGGGTTACTAGAATTGAAAACTTCTAAACCTTGAAGAACACTCATTGCATCACTAAAAATTGTAAAATTACCCTCCTTCTCCCACGCTATTTTCTCAATAGCGGTCAATATGCCATACAGTTCGGCTGTAAATATGAAAGCGGTTAGAGGAAATGCACCTCTACAACTAAACCGATTACTATGTACTCCAAATCCAATGCCAGCATCAGATTTGGAACCATCAGTATATATAAAAGTTGATCCTCTATGTTCTTCAACATGTTCCATAAAAAGAGACCTGGCTTCTAGGTCTGTTATATTCTCCTCAACTCCAATGAAGTATTTACAAAAAGATATCTCTGGTAATTTCCATGGAGGCAGTGATGATACCTTGAATGGAAGTACCTTACTTCTAATTATATCCAGACTATTTAATAATTGTTTCACCCAAAAGCCATAAGGTTGAGGAGATTATGGGTGCAACTCACAGTATGTTGGGTGCCTTACAAGGCTTGCAGACTGAAAGGCTCAAGAATTAGGGAGTCTTTGCAATCTTAACCAATACCGATTAATGGAAGACATTCGGTAAAGGTCTAGAGGTAATTCTCAAGCATCAACAAGGAAACTTGGGATAGGTGAGGTTTTAAATGCTCCTGTGGACAATCTAATATCAGCATGATATATTGAATCTAATATCTTCAATCAGCTTGGGGTGGCTGAGGAGTATATTTCACAGCCATAACTAATTTTGGAAAAAATTAAGGCCTTGTATAATTTTAAAATAGTATTGCGGTCTGCCGCCCATGATGTATGGGACAATACTTTTAAAATATTCAGAGCCTCAACGCATTTAGCTTTTAACGCTTTTAGGTGAGAAACCCATTTAAGTCTACAAACAAACATCAGACCTAAAAATTTATCTTCCCCTACACATGGGATATGTTGACCTTTAATGTATATATCCGGGTCTGGATGAGCTCCCCGAATACGACAGAAATGTACAATAGTAGTTTTACTTGTTGAGAACTTGAATCCATTCATATCGGCCCATTGGATAATTTTGTCAATTGAGAGTTGTAGTTTTCTCTCAACCATTGCCATTCTAGCTCCAGCAAAAGTTATGGAGAGATCATCCACAAATAATGTTGAGAGAACATCCCAGGGAATGGCTGAGGATATCCCATTACAGTAATTGTTAGTGCAAAAAGTGTTACACTCAGCACACTACCCTGAGGAACTCCTTCTTCCTGGCATTTACTCTGATAGAGTTTCCCCCACTCTCACTTGAAAAACTCTATGTGAAAGAAATGCCTGAATAAAAAGCAGAAGCTCTCCTCTCAATCCCAATTCATGAATTGTTTTGAGGATACCATATCTCCAAGTAGTATCATATGCCTCTTTAAGGTAAAAAAAAAAAAAAAACTGTCACACGGTGCTGTTTGGAAGCAAACGCTTCACAAATAGAGGACTCAAGTCAACACATCAGTCGAAGGCATTTTTCTGAAACCACATTGAATCAGTGATAAAATACCCTTCTTTTCAAGGTACCACATCAACCTTGCATTGACCATCTTCTCCATGATTTTACATAAACAAGATGTCAATGCAATAGATCAGTTGTTTGCTGCTAAAAACTTGTCCTTACTGGGTTTTAAAAAGGCTTAAATAATGGCTAGTTCCCAAACACTTGAATAACTATGATCATGCCATGTTCTATTAATAATGCTTACAATAAATAACTTTGTATTAAAATGTACATGTTTAATCATTGCATATGGAATTCCATTGGGTCTAGGGGCTGTATCGTTACAAGTGGAAAGTGTCGAATCATATTCTCTTTCAGTAAAAGGAGAATTATAGGACTCTTCCCTTCCTGTTGCAAAATTTAAAATTTTCTCTTCTTCAACGCTCCTATATTGATGACCAGGAGCTGTTACACACTTGCAAGATACATTTGAAAAATGATCGGCCAGGGCATTGCTCATACCATTTGTCTTAGTCACATACTGACCGTTCACTTTCAACACTGGTAGTGGGTTTGGGGTAAATTTGCCGGCAATCTTCTATATTTTCCTCCATACAGAAGATGGTGGTGTTCTACTGTTAATGGAGGAAACAGAAAACACCCATGACTGGCCCCTAGCTTCTTTTATGGCACAACGGAACTGTGCTCTAAATTTCTTGTAAATAATTAAATTCTCACCAGTTCGGTGTCTACGCAATCGTGTTAAGAGATCTTCTTGTGGCTCTGTGCAGGGCAGTTAGATCTGAAGACCACCTAGTGTCATATTGGGCATCTAGGATTGGTATCCATCTCCTCCGTTATCTGGATGACTGGCTAATAATAGCGGACTCGGTGTCAACCCTTCTTCAACACCGAGACAAAGTTCTGAGACTTTGCCAGGATCTGGGGATCATGGTAAATCTCAAGAAGTCCTCTCTCCTTCCCACTCGAAGACTGGTATACTTAGGCATGATTGTATACACCATTCTCTACAAAGCCTTCCCATCAGACGAAAGGATAGCAAGGCTGAGAAAGGTCAAATGACCTTTTCTCAGACGAGAAGAACTTCCAGCCCAATCGTGGCTACATCTCCTCAGTCACCTTTCATCGCTGGCCCGTCTAGTTCCCAAAGGTTGCCTCTGGATGAGATCCCTCTAGTGGCGACTAAAGTCCAGGTGGAATCAAGCACGATTCCCCGGACATCCAGATCCCCATGGGACCTGCGGAACTGACAGACCTCCAGTGGTGGGTGACAGAGAAGAATCTACGAAAGGGAGTGGACCTTCTTGTCCTCCCCCCGGATTTGATGGGGTTTTCAGACGCTTCAAAAAAAAAAAAAAAAAAAAAAAAAAAAAAAAAAAAAAAAAAAAGTGGGGGGCCCACGTGCTGCACCACACGACCTAAGGCCCCTGGTCAGACTCAGAAAAGTACCTCCACATAAATCTCCTAGAGATGAAGGCCGTCTTTCTGGCCCTTCAACAGTTCCAACAGTTCCTGGCAAGTCACTCTGTTGTGGTGATGAGCGACAACACCACAGTAGTGGCCTACATCAACAAACAAGGAGGTACCTTTTCGCAGCAACTATACCATCTAGCAGTAGAGGTACTGAGATGGGCCGAAATCCACTCGATACCACTATTGGCACGCTTTATTCCGGGCAAAAGGAATGTGCTCGCCAACAACCTGAGCAGAGCATCTCAGATAGTAAGTACCGAGTGGTCTTTGGATCATCTAGTAGCCAACAAAGGGGGTTCTCCGACGGTGGACCTCTTCGCAATAACCCTGAACTTCAGGCTCCCGCTGTATTGTTCCCCAGTCCCAGACCCCAAGGCTCTCTGGCAAGATGCTTTCCAACAACAGTAAACAACATCAACGTTTACGCCTTTCCCCTGCTCTGTCTGATGAGGAGGGTACTCAAGACCAGAACATTGGTCAATCTTTCAATGACCCTCATAGCTATGGCATCACGCAGAATGGTTCCCGGACCTTATGCAACTCCTAACGGAGCCTCCAAAAGAACTCCCTCCACAACACAATCTACTCAAACAAGCACACGCCTACATCTTCCACAAAACCGTAGCTTCGCTATGACTTCACGCCTAGAGACTATCACGCATATCCTCACTGAGAGAGGATTTTTGCAATAAGTTGCGATCAGGATGTCTTGACATCTGCAAAAATCATCAGCAGCAGTCTACCAGGCAGAGTGGAAAGTCTTCTGTGGTTGGTGTCGTGGAAAGGGTATCTCACCACTGGATGCCACTATTCCAGCAATGGCGGAGTTCCTAGTGTATTTGCATGAAGAAATGCCTCTATCAGTCTCGGCAGTGAAAGGTTATTGCTCAACCTTAAGCCTCACCTTCAGACAGAAAAGAATGGACATTTCGTCATCGTTAGAACTTTCTCTACTCATATGGAGCTATGAACTTACATGCTCCCAGTCAGAAGTGAGACCTCCCCCATGGAACGTGGTTCGAGTTCTCAGGTCTCTTAAGAGACCTCCCTATGAACCCTTACGCTAGGCAACAGATTACCACCTAACTCGGAAGACGGTGTTCCTGCTAGCTTTGGCCGCGTCCAAGTGAGTCAGCGAACTTCATGGTCTCTCATACGACATCGCCCATTCAAGGGGGTGGGGAGAGGTAACGTTCAGCTTCGTCCATGAGTTTATTACTAAGACTCGGAACCCAAGAGTATCGGATCTTCGATTCGACTCCTTCCGCTTTTCTAGTCTCCGTACTGTAACAGATGACCCAGACAATCTCTTAGTATGCCCAGTAAGGAGTTTGAGGCTGTACCTCAAGAGAACAGCCGCAGCCCATCCTCGTGTGCCAGCACTATTCGTCAGCACAGGAAGGACCAAGAGGAGGGTTACCAAGAGCACCATCTCAGCATGGATTCGCAGGGTGATTGACCTTGCACTGAATCCAGACCCTCCTCCGTCACGTCGCCACAGAGCACATGATGTCAGAGGCATAGTTACGTCCCTGGCCTTCAATAAAAACTACTCAGTCACTCAGATTCTTCAAGCTGGGGTGTGGAAAAGTCAAAACACATTCACATCCCACTACCTGCAAGACGTGACCCACAAGCCTTGATACATTTTCTATCGGTCCTGTGGTGGCTGCACAATAGCTAGTTAAAAAGCCAAACCTTGCGTAGGTCTCGAACCTTGCGTAGCAAGGTTTTAGTGAGGCGCAGGGACTCCTTATTCCTAGAGTGCTAACACACTCAGATAAGGAGCCCCTGGGTAAAGCCAAAAAGCCAGATTGGCTGGGACATCCACCTTTCCTAATGGGCGAGTCAGCAATAATAAATGGCGTGGTTTGTATTCCAGTTACGGAACAAATGACAAATTCGTAGATAATTAGTATTTTTCCTAACTATATAAACCTTAACTATTTAACCAAACTTGCCCGCCAGCCCTATCCCCATTGAAGGCCTACCTCCAAGCAAAGTGAGCTCAATCACAGGCGTGTCAGGGGAAGCGGCAGCAAGCTACCCTCCCTACCCCCTTTTAACTAGCAGTGTGGGTAGTTAACCCTCGTTAAAAATTAATGGCTCGTCATTTTAGCTACGTTGAAAGTAATACCCCTATAAAATAGCTAAGGTTTGTATAGTTAGGAAAAATACAAATTATCTACGAATGTCATTTATACCAAAATCCGGTTCATTTCAAATATAGCAGTAATTTTATACCACAGTAAGAGCTAAGACCAGCTGGGTGGAGGATAGGCAAGCGGCGCGAAGTATCGTGCTGCTATAGTTTTTGTCGAGAATGTAATTTTTTTTATTCAATAAGTATCGCTGTTCTCTGTGTAGAGTGTAAGTGAAGGCGTGAAGGAAAAAACCTGTAAAAAGACGCTCGACTGTATGAATCTCTGCTAAACACAGCTGCAGGAAGGGGAGGGAGATCTAGGCAAAACAAGATTAACAAGAGTTTTTTTTCAAGTTCATATTGTTGTCTGTGTGAATAAATTTTATGATGAACAGAGATGTCGGCGCATGTGGCGATGTCATCATGCGCAGTAAAGGAGGCACATACTGTACACCTTTGTCAGGCTGAAAAATAAGCCTGGCCGAATTATGAAAAGCTGTAGCGGCTGCTTTTGTCCTACTTGATTTCCCAACTCTGGAAAACCGCTATGGCTTGTTCACTTTTCTCAGTTCTTACAGGTAGTTGCTACTTGTGTGCTTGCGAGGAGTGTCCACGTTCAAGGGGAAAAAGTTGATACTGTGAGCTGGCTTACGCGGCCCTTCCAGTTCGCTCATCTAGGAGCACATAATCACAGGGTGAGAGCTGGGACTGCATGCCTTTCACAGTTTTCACAGACAACAGATCTATCTGTGCATCCTTGCGAGGGGACTGTGCTCATTAGCGAGTCGAGATTTGATAGAGCGCGCTGACATATGCAACTTTTTCAGATCGGCCAGGTAAGGTGTTGTATGCCTGTATGCATCTGTTTCCTTGCACATGCTCGCAAGGTAGACCTCAACTTTATTCAAGTCAAAGCTTCTTGAGTGTGGGTATTGATGGAAAGACTCGTCCAAAGAGAGCACTACGCATAGCAGGAGTGAGGAGCGCATCTTAGTCAGACAGACGAGCTCACAATATTTCCCTGTTAAGTGGTAGGGTGCACCATGCTACGAAATATTTGTCTGCTGACATGGGATCTACGGAGGATGTATCCCTCTTTGTATGTGGAGACCGACCACTAAAATAATGAGCAACCTAGATAGCATGCAACTCTCAGTCAGGCAAAGGAACTCGCCCACCCACTTCACTATTGCTCAGTTAATGGGTGCACATGTGCAAGATTTCCTTGCGAAACTCAGGTTTTGGTTCACGGCCAAGTAGGATGGACCAGAGTATTTTTGTACGACCTACCTCTGGCAGCAGCCTGGTGGGTAGCGTTATGCACTCCTACAGGAGGCATTCACTCTTACGTAAAAGGCTCCGGGCGACGAGTTATACCAGCAAATTTCCCATAAGGAAAATTTTTCCCCTCAAATCATAGGAATATGGGGAGGGTCTGGATTAGCTGGCTAGCTAGCTAGCTAGCTAGCTAGTCGACAATTTCCAGGGATTGTAACTGTTGTCCCCACCCCTAAGGGTTAGCGAGTTCCCTTAAATGGAACAAGAGACCTTGACTTTCAAGATGAGGTCAATTCTCCTCGGTTACTCTCGGGGGCCCGAGTGATTGCGTAGCATGCGACATTTCAAGTTAATGTTAAGATGTGCAACCAGTTGCACGCTATAATACCCGTAATGGTTTGTATGAAAAATTGTATTTGCGATGGTGCATGGTTATCTAACGGTAGAGATTTTATGAAATCTGTGAAGTGACTTACCAAGGGTTACCCTGTGAAGGGTGTATTAATGATTGATGTGTTGTATAAAGATTTCAAGATTGTGATCAGATAAAAGTTTTTTTTACTGTGGAAAATCTATGTAAAAAACCTGGCCTTGTTAAACCTAACTCAAGTACTTTCTGAGCACATCTGCTCCAGCGTAGCCACTAGTTTTACTCCTCATATTTGTAAGCTCAAGTTTAAACCTCAATTCCAAAAGGTTTAGATTCTCTTCACTGTTCTTTGGTCTGCGGCCTGTTAAAAGCTGTATAAAGAACCATCCACATTGTATACTTTCTTATAGGATAAGCAGTTTTAAATTCATTATAGTACTGTCCAGAATCTAGCATTGGTATATACATTATCTTTAAGTTTATCACTGATTGTGAGACCAATATTTTTATTGATATGGGAGTGTTCAACATGAGAACAGTTTATTTTTCTATTTTTTTTTTTCTTTTTTGGCTAGGTATGGCTGGTTAAGTCTCATTCAATATAGGCCTGAATTTTCTCATCATGGAACATTTATTTTTTCATGTTTGAAAATTTTTTTTCTTAAATATGTTTTTTTTTTTTTAATACCAATGCTCCCATACTGTATCTTGTCCACCAGTACATAATTTGATTTGTTTCTTTTTCTATCTTTTTCTCCTAAACGCTCATCTTACCTAAAGAAGATATACCTATAGCTATTCCATTGTTCTAAATAACTCTGTGCCAAGTACTTGTGGGAGAGAGATGGTATACTCAAGATAGTATAGAGTATTAGGAAGTTCTGAGGTTCTAGCTGGGTACCCTTGCCCAGTATACAATCAAGGGGAGGTGCCCAGTTCATTCTTGACTATCTACTTTTTGCCATATTTTTTGTGTAGTGAGACGCTAGTGTGTCGGCCATATGACATTAGGGCGTCTTCGTGCTTCAGTCTGCAAACCACTAAAAATAACCTGCTAAGAAAAAGGGGGGAAGAAGCCTGTCATCCAACTGCCTCCAATAAAGTGGGAGTTAGCCGAGTAAGAACGCTTACAGATCGGTAAAAAAGGGTAGCCAGTAATCCCTAAATGAAGATGCTATTACAGCGAATTTCCTGAGCGTTCACTGTCAGTTAAGAGAGCGGTTGGTAATGACCAATCGTACATAACTACTTCCATAGGGCAAGATTGAGACATATCTTCAATCTATTGTTGGACAGGTTATGTATGCATAAGTCCACTTACAAACCAGTAACACAGACTGGGGAGGCGGATGAACATACAGGGGCAGCCGAATCATTAATTATGTATGAAACTCAGAGGGGGAATATTGATCAAAGTTTGCAATTGAGACCTCCTGCTTCCTATGAGACGAAAATGTTTATATTTCTTTGTTTCGATCGGCAAAACTGGCAGTTTCAAATATTTCCTTCCAAGATACAGAGCAGCTTATGTGAAGTCTTTCGTCTGAGTATTTTTTTAAAACTAAGACCTCCGCTCGGAAAGTTAGGAAAGAACTGCCTGGGATGAAAGCAGTGTCTACTCGCGGGTAGACCACCTATTTCTGAAGGTTACAGGAAGGTAGCAGGGTAAAGCATAACCTGATTTCCCTTATGGAATATAGCTGTCAACACTAATGATTTATTACAACAGTTCTAATTGTAAGATGGTTCATAGTCCTTGTCAGAAGAAAGATCGCTTGCTTGTATGCACATGTTCGTTTGCCGTTGACCATGCATAACTTTTTTGCCTTCGGATAAACACTTGAAACAAGTCTAAACCAGTTTGCGAGAACAATGCACGACGAATTGCAACATTATTGCTCAAGGATTTTGATCGTTGACTAGCTGTAGCATTTTTAAAATGTGAGCACATGCACCCAAATATGTTATTTTTATAATAAAATAAATTTTTTAATATACTTACCCGGTGATTATATAAGCTGCAGCTCTGCTGCCCG
The DNA here is from genome assembly GCF_036898095.1 of Palaemon carinicauda. Lineage (NCBI taxonomy): Eukaryota > Metazoa > Arthropoda > Malacostraca > Decapoda > Palaemonidae > Palaemon > Palaemon carinicauda. The sequence continues at coordinate 159,111,543 of NC_090732.1, forward strand.
ACAGAAAAACTCTACGCTCAAAATCCGCCAGCGATCGCTATGCAGGTAGGGGGTGTACTTCAACAGCGCCATCTGTCGTGCAGGTACTCAGTACTCAATGTAAACACAGAACTCAATTTTCTCCTCGGTCCACTGGGTCTCTATTGGGGAGGAAGGGAGGGTCCTTTAATATATAATCACCGGGTAAGTATATTCAAAAATTTATTTTATTATAAAAATAACATTTCTGGGGCGACCTGTGACGGCCGGCGAAAAAGTCCTTCTTTGTACTTTTTCTGATATAAATCTTCCAAATATACCAGAGAAAATTAAAAGCATGGAATGCAGAGGTTACAACCCTCGCGCGAGCACCTTGTTGGTGTCGTATATCTAACAAGGGCGTTTGTAAAACACTATTCACAGGCTGTCTTCCATTTAGATAATCCCTTCATCAAAGGGGGTGGGCCGTGACAGGCCCTAGAGAATACAGTTGGGTTACCCTACCGACACCTACCACTCGCGCTCACCAGGTCATCCTTCTGTTTTGGACTTGCCCGCAAAGTTGATAAGTGTTTTGCCCATTGTTTTTCGAAGTGATTGTCGTTAATTCAACATGACTGACGTTGCTACTTCACCCTTACCAATGTTAAGTACCATAGTTTGTTTTGGCAGCTTTTGACAGTACCGGGCATTTGTTCTGTTTCCAATATGGTGGTTTTTAGTTTTGGAAGCGATTGTCCTGCCGAGGTATCGGCAGCCATTTTGGGTTATGTTCGCTTCGGTAAATATTCTAGTTATTTTTGCCCATCTGGTACTCTGTCATCTAGGTTATATCACTTACGTTTTATGGCCTTTTTGTGTTATCATTAATTTTTACTATGGTATTTATTTGCTTGCAAGTCCAATTTGGACCTACGAAGAATAGCGAATTAAAGTTTAGCGATTTAGTCTGTTAGTTTGTACTCGCCTCAGTGGCTTCGATTTAGACTATATCCATGTTTATTTGTTACGTTGTCGTTATTCTTCGTTCTTGGTTATTACAATTACTAAGAAAAGCAATCAATTTTATTAATTTTCTTGTTTTATTGTGTGATGTTAGTTTTTTATTATGTAACCTTGAGAGCGAAAACAGAGACTGCTCGTTCCCTGTTCTACGGATATGAGTTATCCCTTCTCTCGTTTTCTTTGTTAGCTCGAGTAAGAGAGGTGAATTTCCCGTTCTCCGTTTTTATACGATCACGAGTTATTCAGGCCTCCTCTTAGTATCAGAGTTAATGATAGTACGTTTAATATTATAAACGTTTTTATTGAAGTAGTTACTGTTAATATAGCTAACACTATTAATAGGTACGTTAGTGTATGAGTCATTAATTGGGGTCGTTTTATACCGACACCCTTAGCTCCGCCTTGAGTTATGCTTAGCTCCGCCTTGAGTTATGCTCCGCTATATGGATACTCATTGGGTGAGAACTAGTTAACGTACAGGAGCAGAATTTTGGATTGCAACGGTGAAATCCGGCACTCGGACTCCGGCTGAAGCCTTTTACACACGAACCTTTGTCATGTTTGATCATAATTACACCGTTACGGCCGGCTTCACGGGAGATAACACAATCATTCATTGAGGTTAATGTTATCGTACCGGGAACGGTCACGATATCACGGTGACGGGCCTTTGCTACCGGATCTCCGGTAAAAACAGAGATCAAGCAGACGGCCAGAACCGGAGTTAACAATGTGATACCGATGAAGACTTCACAGTTTCATTATTACGGTCCCTTTTTCATCGAATCTCCGGCTTCACTGGAGATAACACAAACATTCAGTATTAGAGAATGTTATCGTACCGCTGAGGATCACGTTTTCACGATGACGGACCTTTGTCACTAGTTCTCCGTTACAAACAGAGATCAATCAGACGATCAGAATCAGGGTATGAACCCTTTTTCATGAATAATCACAATATCGTTATTACGATCCTTTTCATCGAATCTCCGGCTTAACCGGATATCGTACAGGCGATCAGCATTGAGGTTAATATTAGTTTTCCTCTGGTGTTCATGTTGTCACTATGACGGACCTTTGTACCGGGTATTGTTACCGGAGCTCCGGTACAGACAGAGATCACTCAGACCACGGGTGGCCAATCTCTTGTTTTGCTGTAAAGGAAAGGATTAAACATGAATACAAAGTAAACTGTACTTACTTTAATGACACTTTGAATTTGCGTTGGTAATATTCATTAGTTATTCTAGAAAGTCCTAATAAAAATATATGAACATAACTATGCCTATATTTATGCATATATTTAATTCTAACTATGTATAAATATGGATAAATATCCATACAACATCGTGTTCAAATAGAAATAAATTGATTATGCCTATATTTATGCATTTTCAATTCTAACTATGCCTAAATATGAATAAATATCCATACAACATAGTGTTCAAATAGAAATAAATTGTTTGTGCCTATATTTGTGCATATTCAATTCTAACTATACCTAAATATGAATAAATATTCATACAACATCGTGTTCAAATAGAAATAAATTGATTATGCCTTTATTTATGCATATTCAATTCTAACTATGCCTAAATATGAATAAATATCCATACAACATAGTGTTCAGATAGAAATAAGTTTCCACTCAGTACTGGAAACCGAACGTTGGCCCCTTCTAATGAAGGGCCGGGTCGAGACTAACCATGCCATGAGAGGCTATCTACTGTTCCTTGAAACTCTGGTCAGTGAACAGATGAATCAATAGAATACTAATAGCCAGTAAATAATGTTAGACCCGGTTCTGAACGTCTGAGTCAGGGGTGGCCAACCTGTGGCGGATGCGCCAACAGTGTCACATTTCATGAATACAAGTGTCGAACTATACCCCAAAAGATAGTACATTAAATGACTTTTCTTTAAAATTGATTTTTATGAGTTATACAGCTGATCCCAGCCTGTGAATAGGATCACTAACCAAAGTTCAAGGAACATCCAGACTTATGTCCCCTTTCTGTTAAAGAAGGTTCGCCTACATGGTTCCCGTCAGGATGATGATGAATCTCTCTGGCCTGCAAGAGAGGCTCTCCGCCCTTGGGTATCAAGGTTGGGAAGAAATGCTCCATCTAGAGGTCCCTATCTCCTCAGAGTGTCCTCTCTAAGGTTGGACGACGACCCCATGGACGGGCAGGTAGGTGGGGATGAGTTTTGAGCCTTCAGCTTTGCAATTACCTACGTCACCGACCTAGGACCCTTAATGGATCCTGATGTTCATGTTACCCTGCATAAACCGTGACTGCTAAAAGCAACACATTCTAGGGAAAACCAAGGGGCTATGACGGAGCTCAAAAGTATGGTAGTGAGTCGGATCCGTTCAGGAACTCGGAAGTTTCCCCCTACAGCCCCAGGCATATCGAAGTAACCTCCTTCGATAAAAACAACGCATAGAGATTTGCCTTACATGTTCCATATATAGATGGTACCATAAATCTGGATGGTATAGACGTCCTCCCTCTGGGGGACCTAGATTTTACTCCCAGGTACTAGAATTCCCGTTCAACGGATTCGTTCGATTGAAAGAGATTGCCTTGGTTAGGTTAGACAAGGTACCGAAGGTAACAGTATTATTTCCTAAAGGGCAGGCCCGATCTGTCTGGACCAGGATGTTGTCAGTCTGGGGGGTACGATAATTCCAAGATCTGCCCTTCCAATTCGACCTACACGTTTGATGGTCTGATCGGGTTAGTTGTGGGAAATACGTTCTGTCTGAGGCCTCTATCAGACAGGAATCGATAGTCGGTTACCCACTCGTCATCACAGCCTTCCTCTGATTCGACGTCTATGCATCCAAATCCCCCTCATCAGGTGGTCTACCTCACTGATTCCCCAGGTACACAGCCCAACCCCGTTGGGATGTTTTACCTGCATACAGCCCTAGATCCGAACCCTCAGGCTCCTCTCGTGGACACCAGAGAGGAAGCTACAGGAGTAGAAGACAGTCTCGCCATCGAGGCGGACCTAGGAAAAAGGGGGGCTCGGAGAAGGAAAGTACCTAGATTCACCCCCTCACAATGCGGTGGTCCCGGTAGGGGGTAGACTTTACCACTTTCGAGACCATTGGACCTTCGGTCTGTGGGCTCATAGCATAATCTCTAAAGGTTTGAGGTGAAAATGGCCACAAGGTCCTCCTCCTCCACCAGTGACCTTCTCCCAGAAATCCACTCCCATCCTGAAAGAGTACACCACAGGGTTACTCAAGAAGAAGCAATCAAACGGGATTGATCACTGAAGTTCCAAAGCCACCTGTTCACAATTCCGAAGAAAGGCTTGTCGGCATTGAGTGGACCTGGACTTGTCAAGCTAAACTCTTACATTCTCTGCGACAAGTTCCGGATGTTGACTATCTCTCAGGTACGGACCTTACTTCCCCGTAGGACCGTCACCACCTCTGTCGATCTTACAGACGACTATTATCTTGCGCCTATAGCTCGAAACTTCTCTTCTTATCTGGGTTTCCGCCTAAGCAGGAAAGCCTTTGTGTTCAATACATGCCCCTTGGCCTCAACATTGATCCCAGGATATTCACGAAACTGGGAGAGAGTGTGTTAGAACAACTCAGGAACCAAGAGATACAGATCATTGCTTATCTGGCCGGTTGGCTCATTTGGGCCCGGCCGGTCATAGAAGGCAACAGAGTTACGAAGGAATTACTTCAATTTCTCGACAACCTGTGATTTCGGGTCAATCTCCAAAAAATCTCGCCTGCAACCATCAGTCCGCTTAGAATGGTTAGCCATTCAGTGGGACCTTTCGAAGCACACGTTGTCTCTCCCTTCCAAAAGGTAAGAGGAATAGTTTCCAAGATCAAAAAATTTTCTCAAACACAAACAGGTGTCCGAAGAGCCTTAGAAAGTATCCTCGGACTTTTCCAATTCACTTCAGTAACAGATCTCCTAATAAAAGCCAAACTCAAAGACATCAATCGAGTTTGGAGAAAGAGAGCTACAGTACCTATAAGAGACATGGTCTCAAAGATCCCCTCTGTCTTGAAAATGAGACTACGCCCATGGTTCGAACCGAAGGACCTCTCCAAATCGGTTCCTCTACAATTCCCACCTCCACAAGTGACATTCCATACAGCCGCGTCTCTAAGTGGATGGGGGTGATTACTCCAAACATCAGATGTTTCAGGTTCTTGGTCACTCTCCATGAAACAGTCCCATATCATTGTTCTCAAAGCCATGGCAGTGTTCTTGACCCTGAAGAGAGACTCTCCTCCGAGGTCGACCCACATCAGAGTAATGTCAGACAGCACAGACGCAGTACACTACGTCAACAGGGGAGGATCCAAGTCACCCAACCTGAATCAGATCCTGGTCACTATCTTCGCCTGGGCAACAGAAGAGAACTGGTTCCTGTCAGCACCTCACCTAGCGGGAGGCCAGAATGTGAGAGCGGACTCACTATCCAGGACGGATCCACTGGAGTCAGAATGGTCTCTAGACATAACTTCATTCCGGTGGATACTCAGGCTCGTTCCAGGCCTCCAGGTAGATCTATTCGCAACTCAGATGAATCACTAACTTCCTTGTTATGTGACCCCAACCCTGGACCCTCGGGCTTATGCCATGGACGCATTACCCCGGGATTGTAACCATTAGAAGAAGATTTCCGTATCTCCCCCAGGGAATCTTCTAAAAACTTTTACACAAACTACGCTCCTTCCGGGGCGCAGTGGCTTTAGTACCACCTCACTGGCCAAGAACAGTTGGTTTCCTCTCCTCCTCGAGTTGAAACTCAGTCCCATCCGGATCCCGTTCCTCAAACTGACCCGAGTATCCAAACTCACTGTGTCAGCTTACTCAAGGATAGCCAAAACTCTAACTTTGTGGACTACAGGAAGTTGGCAGCTCGTAGAGATGCGAACATTGAACCGGAAACGATCTCTTCATCGAATGGGACAAAAGGGACTCGACAATTCGCCAATATGATTCGGCCGTTAACAACTAGTAGGTCCCCTAATAGTGCAGACCATACTCGTATGTCCCCGCATTTAGCCATCTCTTTCTTGAGGTTCCTATTTGTCAAAGGCCTAACAGTTAGCACTTTAACCACCATCAAGTCAGCTTTGAAGAAGATCTTCCTTGTTGGGTTCAACATTAACCTAGCTGATTCCTATTTCTCATCAACACCAAAAACATGTACTAGGCTTCGACCTTCGGTTCAGCCACAAAAGGACTCTTGGTCTCTGAATGGTGTTCTCAAACTTGCGATGGACACGGACAATGAATCCTGCTCTTATATCACTCTTCTTAGGAAGACTTTATTTCTAACGGCTATGGCCTCAGGTGATGGAACATCAGAACTAGCAGCTCTCTCACGAAACCCGGAAAACATAGATTTCCTCCCTTCAGCCGAAGTACTCCTTTTCCAGACAAAGCTTCCCTAGCTAAAAAATGAGGATCCGCAAAATAGGTGCTCCCCTCGGAAGATTATTCTTCATCCCCAGGATTTTTCTCCGTGTACAGTCACACTCTCAAGCCCCTTTTTAGCTAGAACTGCCACCCGCTCGTCTGGCCCCTTGGTTATCAGGGAACAAGGAGGTACTATTTCCATTCACGGTATCAGGCAACAAATCCTCTACTTCATTAAACATACTAATCCGGAATCATTTCCCCAGGCTCATGATATACGGACAGTAGATGCCTCCAACAATGACTTCCAGAACAGGGACTTTGATGATTTTAAAAAATATACGGGTTGGAAATCCCCTATGGTTGTCAAACGCCAATATCTAAAGATCTTACAGGCCCTTAAATACCCGACGATGGCAGAGGGGAGCCTTATCTCTCCCCATTAATCTCCTCTTCTTCCTTTCTTCCATCTCTTCTCTTCTCCCTCCTACCCGCCACTCACACCACGTCGCCGCTCTCCTTGGTAGTTCGTTAGCCCTATGATATTTGCCATGTTTAATTCCTATGGTTTAACTGTTATTGTAGTTACCGTTCCTTTAATGTTTAGATATACTTAGACATGTAAGGTTTGATGCCTTTTGCGATTCGACACTCAGTTGGTTCCTTGTCGTCATTATTATTTAACCTTACGTTCCCTATGTCATTTGGCTGGTTGGTAATTGGACGATTACTTTATTATATCATAGTATTGTCGTACATGGTGATTGTATTCTCCTCATTATGTTATTAATTTATTGGGCTTGGAAGGCATTCTCTGGTACTTTTTCGCCGGCCGTCACAGGTCGACCCAGAAAAGGGATTTTGACGAAGGAAAAATCTATTTCTGGGGAGAGACCTGTGACGCCCGGCGAAACCCTTCCCGATTATTTTTGTACGGACCCACCCTTTCCTTGCCAAGCCATATGTTCTTGCAGAAGGATGACCTGGTGAGCGCGAGTGGTAGGTGTCGGTAGGGTAACCCAACTGTATTCTCTAGGGCCTGTCACGGCCCACCCCCTTTGATGAAGGGATTATCTAAATGGAAGACAGCCTGTGAATAGTGTTTTACAAACGCCCTTGTTATATATACGACACCAACAAGGTGCTCGCGCGAGGGTTGTAACCTCTGCATTCCATGCTTTTAATTTTCTCTGGTATATTTGGAAGATTTATATCAGAAAAAGTACAAAGAAGGACTTTTTCGCCGGGCGTCACAGGTCTCTCCCCAGAAATAGATTTTTCCTTCGTCAAAATCCCTTTTTTCAATATTAAACTTAGCAGGTGATTATATAAGCTGATTCACACCCAGGGGGGTGGGTAGAGACCAGCATTAATTGTTTACATTATTATGAGCTAAGGATTTTGTATTTCATTTTAGAAGTTATTCAAAATAACAAACATAAAATAAATGAGTACCTGGTAAGGAAGTCGACTTGAACAATTACTCTGCCTTTTTTAAGTACGTCTTCCTTACTGAGCCTCGTGATCCTCTTAGGATGCTGAGCGACTCCTAGGAGCTGAAGTATCAAGGGTTGCAACCCATACTACAGGACCTCATCAAAACCTCTAATCTAGGCGCTTCTCAAGAAAAGAATTTGACCACCCGCCAAATCAACCAGGATGCGAAAGGCTTCTTAGCCTTCCGGACAACCCAAAAACAACAATAAAAAACATTTCAAGAGAAAGATTAAAAAAGGTTATGGAATTAGGGGAATGTAGTGGTTGAGCCCTCCCCCACTACTGCACTCGCTGCTACGAATGGTCCCAGGGTGTAGCAGTTCTCGTAAAGAGACTGGACATCTTTAAGATAAAAAGACGCGAACACTGACTTGCTTCTCCAATAGGTTGCGTTCATTATACTCTGCAGAGATCTATTTTGTTTAAAAGCCACTGAAGTAGCGACAGCTCTAACTTCATGTGTCTTTACCTTCAGCAAAGCATGGTCTTCTTCATTCAGATGGGAATGAGCTTCTCGTATCAACAGTCTGATATAATAGGAAACTGCATTCTTTGACATAGGCAAAGAAGGTTTCTTAATAGAACACCATAAAGCTTCTGACTGTCCTCGTAAAGGTTTAGTTCGTCTTAAATAGAACTTAAGAGCTCTAACAGGGCATAAGACTCTTTCTAGTTCATTTCCAACCATATTTGAAAGGCTTGGAATATCGAACGATTTCGGCCAAGGGCGAGAAGGTAGCTCGTTTTTGGCTAGAAAACCAAGCTGTAAAGAACATGTAGCCGTTTCAGATGAAAATCCGATGTTCCTGCTGAAGGCGTGAATCTCACTGACTCTTTTAGCTGTGGCTAAGCAAACCAGGAAAAGTCTTTAAAGTGAGATCTTTAAAGGAGGCTGATTGTAGTGGCTCGAACCTTTCTGACATCAGGAATCTTAGTACCACGTCTAAATTCCATCCAGGTGTAGCCAAACGACGCTCCTTCATGGTCTCAAAAGACTTAAGGAGGTCCTGTAGATCTTTGTTGTTGGAAAGATCTAAGCCTCTGTGACAGAAGACTGTTGCCAACATGCTTCTGTAACCTTTGATAGTGGGAGCTGAGAGAGATCTTTCTTTCCTCAGGTATAATAGGAAGTCAGCTATTTGGGTTACAGAGGTACTGGTCGAGGATACTGATACCGACTTGCACCAGTTTCGGAAGACTTCCCACTTCGACTGGTAGACTCTAAGAGTGGATGTCCTCCTTGCTCTAGCTATCGCCCTGGCTGCCTCCTTCGAAAAGCCTCTAGCTCTAGAGAGTCTTTCGATAGTCTGAAGGCAGTCAGACGAAGAGCGTGGAGGCCTGGGTGTACCTTCTTTACGTGTGGCTGACGTAGAAGGTCCACTCTTAGAGGAAGAGTTCTGGGAACGTCCACCAGCCATTGAAGTACCTCGGTGAACCATTCTCTCGCGGGCCACAGGGGAGCAACTAACGTCAACCTTGTCCCTTCGTGAGAGGCGAACTTCTGCAGTACCTTGTTGACAATCTTGAACGGGGGGAATGCATAAAGGTCTAGATGGGACCAATCCAGTAGAAAGGCATCTATATGAACTGCTGCTGGGTCCGGGATTGGAGAGCAATATATTGGGAGCCTTTTGGTCATCGAGGTTGCGAAGAGATTTATGGTAGGTTGGCCCCATGTGGCCCATAGTCTCTTGCACACATCCTTGTGTAGGGTCCATTCTGTTGGGATGATTTGACCCTTCCGACTGAGGCAATCCGCCATGACATTCATATTGCCTTGGATGAACCTCGTTACTAGAGAAAGGTCTAGATCTCTTGACCAGGTGAGGAGGTCCCTTGCGATCTCGTACAACGTCATAGAATGGGTCCCTCCTTGCTTGGAGATGTACGCCAAGGCCGTGGTGTTGTCCGAGTTCACCTCCACCACTTTGCCTTGAAGGAGGGACTTGAAGCTTTTCAAGGCCAGATGAACTGCCAGTAGCTCCTTGCAGTTGATATGTAACGTTCTTTGATTCGAGTTCCACGTTCCCGAGCATTCCCGACCGTCCAATGTCACACCCCAGCCCGTGTCCGATGCGTCCGAGAAGAGAACGTGGTTGGGGGTCTGAACACCCAGGGGCAGACCCTCTCTGAGGTTGATACTGTCCTTCCACCAAGTCAGTGATGACTTCATCTTCTCGGAAATGGGGATCGAGACCGCTTCTAGCGTCTTGTCCTTTTTCCAGTAAGCAGCTAGGTGAAATTGAAGGGGACGGAGGTGTAGTCTCCCTAACGAAACGAACTGTTCCAGGGATGATAGCGTCCCTATCAGACTCATCCACTGTCTGACTGAACATCGTTTCTTCTTTAGCATGTTCTGGATGCATACCTGGGCTTGACTTGTTCTGGGGGCCGACGGAAAAGCCCGAAAAGCTTGACTGTGAATCTCCATCCCTAAATACACTATAGTTTGGGATGGGACCAGTTGGGACTTTTCCATATTGACCAGGAGACCCAATTCCTTGATCAGATCTAGAGTCCACTTTAGATTCTCCAGACAGCGACGACTGGAAGAAGCTCTTAGAAGCCAGTCGTCCAAATAGAGGGAGGCTCTGATATCCGCTAAATGCAGGAATTTGGCAATATTCCTCATTAGCCTCGTAAACACAAGAGGAGCCGTGCTTAGGCCAAAGCACAGGGCTTGAAATTGGTAGACAACCTTTTTGTAAACGAATCTCAGAAAAGGTTGGGATTCTGGGTGGATGGGGACGTGAAAGTATGCGTCCCTTAGGTCTAAAGAGACCATCCAGTCTTCCTTCCTGACCGCTGCTAGAACTGACTTTGTGGTCTCCATGGCGAACGTCTGCTTTGTGACAAAGACATTCAGCGCACTGACGTCTAGCACCGGCCTCCACCCTCCTGTCTTCTTTACCACCAAGAAGAGACGGTTGTAGAAGCCCGGGGATTGATGGTCCCGGACTTTGACTACCGCTCCCTTTTCTAGTAAGAGAGACACCTCCTGCTTCAAAGCTAGCCTCTTGTCTTCCTCTCTGTACCTGGGAGAGCGATCGATGGGAGACGTTGCTAGAGGGGGTTTGCGGACAAACGGGATCTTGTACCCCTCCCTGAGCAACTTCACAGATTGTGCATCTGCGCCCCTTTTCTCCCAGGTCTGCCAGGAGTTCTTGAGTCTGGCTCCCACTGCTGTCTGAAGAAGGTGGCAGTCAGACTCTGCCTTTAAAGGACTTGGTACCTTTCTTCTTCCCACGTCTCCCTTCGGCACGAGCACCTCCTCTGCTGGAGGCTCTGCCACGAAAGGGCGGAATGAATCTGGACGCTGGAGTGTCCATCCTGGGTCTAGATACGGTAGGCAAAGGGGTGGCTTTGCGGGCAGAGGACGCAACCAGGTCATGGGTGTCTTTCTGAATCAAGGAGGCAGCAATCTCCTTTATCAAGTCCTCTGGGAAGAGACACTTTGAGAGGGGAGCAAAAAGAAGTTCCGATCTCTGACACGGTGTTACTCCAGCTGACAGGAAAGAGCAAAGGTTTTCCCGTTTCTTGAGGACCCCGGATACGAACGAAGCCGCAAGCTCACTGGATCCGTCACGTATGGCCTTGTCCATGCAGGACATAATGAGCAAGGAAGCTTCCTTGTCAGAAGGGGAGATCTTCCTGCTCAAAGCTCCCAGACACCAGTCCAAAAAGTAAAAAACCTCGAAGGCTCTGAACACTCCTTTCAACAGATGGTCTAAGTCTGAAGGAGACCAACATATCTTAGAGCGTCTCATGGCTAGCCTGCGGGGAGAGTCTACTAGACTTGAGAAGTCGCCCTGGGCAGAGGCAGGAACTCCCAAGCCGAGAACTTCTCCCGTGGCATACCAGACGCTCGATCTGGAAGAGAGTCTCGCAGGGGGAAACGTAAATGCTGTCTTCCCAAGGTTCTTTTTGGACTGCATCCAATCTCCTAACACTCGTAAAGCTCTCTTGGACGAGCGGGCGAGGACGAGTTTCGTAAAGGCAGGCGCGGATGACTGCGTGCCTAAAGCGAACTCTGACGGAGGAGAGCGTGGGGCCGCAGATACAAACTGATCAGGATACATCTCCCTGAACAGTGCAAGAACTTTCCTAAAGTCCAAGGAGGGTTGCGTGGTCTTGGGTTCGTCGATGTCCGTATGTGGGTCGTCAATGTGTGCAGCGTCGTCATCATCAGAGTCCATCATCTGAAAACTGAGGAGGAAGCGGCAAAGAAGTAGGAATCGGCTGGTCAGCTGAGTCCGGCAGCACGGGTGCACGCGTGACTGAACCGGACGCAACGTCATGGAACTGTTGCCCAGTCTGTGAACTGGCAACAACCATAGCAGCGCGGGGACGCAAAGCGTCTACTCCAGACTGTCTAGTCTGCTGTGGGCGAGTAGAGGTAACCACACTGGGTTGCGGAGGTTGACGCACCGCGTCAAAACAAAACAACTTAGGCTGTTGTTGTAACTCGCGAACGTCAACGGAAGGTTTCGTGCGTCGCTGAACGTCAACATGCAGCTGGCAGGGTACACTGGAACACATGGGTGGCGGGACTCTCACAGCTGGAGTGCGGGAGAAGGTAGCCTCAGCGTCCACTGGACGCACAACCGTGGGTGGTTGTAGGCTAGAGGTTGGTGCAGCGTCAACCTTCTCCACACGAAAGTCCTGCATCAATGACGTTAACTGTGACTGCATGGTCTGCAGCAAAGACCACTTAGGGTCTACAGGAGCAGGTGCGGCAACACACGGTGTTACTGCCTGATGCGGTACCGCTTTGCCTCTCTTAGGAGGTGAGCAGTCATCGGAAGACTGCAGCGAGTCCGAACTGACCCAGTGGCTACAACTGGGCCGTTGGACTTGCGCGGAAGGGACCGACTTGCGCTTAAGAGGCCGCGAGACCTTAGTCCATGGTTTCTTTCGAGAAACCTCTTCCGCAGACGAGGAATAAATGGGCTCTCTCGTCTTCGTGTGGGTGGGGCGATCTTGGTTAGATACGCCCGAAACCACGGAGGGAACGTCTGTTCGCTGATTAAAGCCTCTCGAACCCTTTGGTCGTACGACATTGCTTCTCCTCTGGGCTTGGGAGCTTGCAAGAGGTCCCGGACTGGGAGGACGACAGGCACGAACAGACGAACCCTCAAGCGCAACACTATCCACAACACTTTCCACAACACTACCACTCACTTTATCACTACCCACTGTACTCTTGCACTTCAACTCCTTGACGTCTGCCATGAGTTGGTTACGGTCACTAGCCAAGGACTCGACTCTCTCACCCAGAGCCTGGATGGCACGCATCATATCTGCCATCGAAGGTTCTTGAGTGCTAGAAGGGGGATCAGGAGCAACCACTACAGGGGAAGGAATAGGTTGTGGGGCATGAGGAGAGGAAAATTCAACGGAGCGAGATGAACTTCTCCTGACTCTATCTCTCTCTAGCCTACGTGTATATTTCTGGAATTCGATGAAATCGAATTCCGAAAGCCCAACGCATTCCTCACATCGATCTTCCAATTGACAGGTCTTATCCCGACAATTGGAACAAACGGTGTGAGGATCGATACAGGCCTTCGGAAGACGCCTTGAACAATCCCTAGCATTATACTTCCTGAACTTAGGGACTTGAGAAGGGTCAGCCATTTTGAATTAGTCAAAGGGGAATTCAAAATCTATCCAAAGTCGTCAACAAATAATCCGATATCAACAAAAGAATGCAAGGATGTACTGAAGATAACGTCTGCAAAGCGAAAGCTCAAAACTAGAAATGTGTACTTCACCAAAATATGTGAAAACCAATCCAGTAAGCAACAGCGAATTTAGTAGGTCTTGCCGGTGGCACGACAGAGAGAAAATTGAGTTCTGTGTTTACATTGAGTACTGAGTACCTGCACGACAGATGGCGCTGTTGAAGTACACCCCCTACCTGCATAGCGATCGCTGGCGGATTTTGAGCGTAGAGTTTTTCTGTCGGGCAGCAGAGCTGCAGCTTATATAATCACCGGCTAAGTTTAATATTGAAAAATATATATAAAAAAAAATATATATAAAAATACAGCTAGCGAAGCGATCATACCTCCATGGTCCACCCACATACCTTGTGGGCAGGACTTGCTGAAGTTCATAAACATAATGAGAAGCTAACGTTTGTCTGGCTGCCTTGTGGACGGAGCTTACTAAGATTCATAAATATCTATTGTTCGTAAACGTAAAGGGAAGCTCACGTGTTTGTCTGACTGCCTTGTGAGGGGAGGGGGGTTAGTATTGTTTGTAAACGTAATGAGAAGCTGGAAAAGATTGTCTGGCGGCTTTGTGGGCGGGGCTTGCTATCGTTCAAAAATGTAAACAGAAGTTAATAATGTTCCCTTGGGACTGAAGGCTTGACACAATAACCTTGTAAGGGTATATCTCACTATCTCATTCTGTTAGGAAACACAGTCTGAGAAAATAACCAGAGAGGATCAAGTTCCACTAAATTCAGCGTCTAACGAGAACTTGTGCCCCTGACCACATGAGCCAGACTCAAGCAATCACTAGTAAACCATATTTTTGCCAATAACCCTGAGGTTTTGTCTTGGCAAGAGCACATGCACCAGAGAAGGCGTTCGTTTCAGCCTTTTATGGAGTTTTAACGAACCCCTGTAGTAGTGTAAAACTTCTCAGGGACGAGAGTTTCCCATGAAGAAGCATAGTCTCGCATGTACGGGTTTGTTGGTCCAGAATGCAAAGAACAAAAATACTAGGTAGGTTTGTATAAGATTTCCAGCAAATGCTTGTTCATTAGAGAGAATCAGCAAACACTATCTGACACTAGCGAATGCTGGCGAGCATCCACGAACGCTGCCAAGCGCTCACAAACGCCATGTGATACTAAAATATGTTGCCGAGCACTGAAGAGGAGAGGATTGAAATCTTACCTTTACCGCTAGACCCAGGAAGTGTGCGCTACTTGCTAGTGAAGTAGCGCTCAATTGGGGTAACAAGCAAGCTGAACCTTTGTGCGCCACTTGAGTAGCGCAAGCTAGCACTGGCAAATAGGGATTGGCAAGCCCGCCAGGCTGCTCGCAGACATTCACCAGGCCACCTAACTAGAGCTCTGTGGGTGAGTCGCAACACTGCACATGACTCCTAAGCGAAACTAAGGTCCTGAAGGAGGAAACATAAAAGTTGAAGGCAGTCTCTCCCACGGACGGGAAAGGCGACCAACCTCTGTTGGAGCTGTCTGCTATTCTCCCCGTAAGAAAGTAGATTGCTGGACAGTGGCTCGTGGAGGGACTCATCCTCATAAGGTTAGGTTGCTCAACACCTGGGGGAGGTTAACTCTCCCCCGAAAGGGAAAATTATCCAACACCTGTAGGCAACCCTCTGGGCAGTAGTCTCAGCTTCCCATTAACAAGCTAAGCTCAAGTTGAAAGTCAACATCGAGTGTTGCATAAGAAACATAGCGGAAGCTCGTTTCTGGTTTCACATCGAATGGGTTTACCAAACAAGTCACTCCGAGGAGCTCTTGTCAGCAACTCCTCAAGCTTGTCCGGCGAAGCAGAAAGAACGTCAGGCAAAAAGAAGTCGAATCCAAAGACTTCTTGCTACCTTTTCTTGCAAGGGGAACCCATGAGCCCAAAGGAAGGCTGCTCTGAAAGAAAAGGGTCACTTTATTAAGCTTTAGGCAAGTGGCTTTTAATTGTAAAACCGATTAAAAGGCTTGGCGGAAGAGAAAAGACTACGTCTTCACCGAGATGAATTAAAGTGACAGTTAGTCGCTAGTGCTGGTGGGAGCAGGACACAAGCCTACCGCACTAACTAGCGATGGTTATATTAACGTGACAAGAGCTTATCTGATAGTTTCAGCTTCACCAAAATAAATACTCCGTAATAAAGAACAAGAAAGTTTGCATGATGTGCAGGAACAAATTTATTCTTACATACAGCATACAGTTCTACCCAATTAATCTATAAAGTATATCTCAAAGCTATGGGTCTTACTCTTACCATCATTTCCAAGAACAGCATTTGTCCAGAGTTTTTTCTTCCTTATACCTGACTTCAATCTGTAAAAGAACAAGTAAATGGTACATTATTGTACTAAATATACATGGCTCTACTTTCAATAAACATATAATTAAATTTTAACAGTCACCTTCTTCTTCCTCTCATCGTATTGAGGAAGAGGACCAGCAGGTAAACTCAAACTATTTGTGTACGTTAAATTTGGCGGTCAAGCACCCTTAGAGAACCCAAATACAGCTGATCAAGATGGTTGGTTACATCTCTAATGAGCGTGATATGAGACAACAGAATCCTGGAATCGAGAACAGAAGGATTCTTAGTTTGATAATTCAATTCTTCAAAACACTACATTATTGTAATACCTTCACATACATATGAACGACACAACATACGAGCAAGCCGCCATGTAAATTTTTGCATTGATATGAGCACAAACTTGATACAATAAACACAAAATAAACTTACATGTAATAAATAAATAAGCAGAGCATATATATATATTTTTGGGCTCAGCCATGTCGTCCTGATGGAAGGTTCCTTTTAGGCAGCTTTCTAAGGGATATTTAGCTACAGTGATACTCCCAGAGAATTGACCATAGGTCTCCAGAATTCTAACTCCCGGCACGAGTATCCTTAAGAAAATTCTTAAGGATATCGCATAATATCAGGGGACGTATTTCTTGATACGACACATGGCAATCTTCACCCTGAACAGAGTTCTCGCTCTGAGGGGGAAGAATGGCGAAAATGAAGGGGCGCCGTTATCAAGGTTACCCGGTGGATCCCCTTCCCATACTACCACAGCGCCATGCATGGCAATTCATTCCTTTCATTTATATTAACGAATTAAGCATGGTGTATCTCCAGCTCGCTCCGTGTTTTGTTACTATTCCTGGATTATTATCATGCATTCCCCAGCATCTTCATCCTCTTTAAAGTTGAGTATTTAATCTTTCCTGTGTATAATATTTAGCTCCCTTCTCACAGTTAAATTAGGATATTTAAATGTGTTTAGCGGAGCACAGCCATCACCAGAGGCAGCCATTTTGGACGCTGTCGTACGGCATCAATGCCTTACAGTGGTACCTCTACATACGAATTTAATTCGTTCCACAACCAACTTTGGATGTAGAATATGTTCGGATGTAGAAACAAATTTTCCCATAAGAATACATGGTACAGTAATTTATTTAATTCGTTCCTCAGACTAAAAACCCATAATATATTCTTAATAAATGGCTACACATAATTACACATAACAATAACATAACTGCATAATATGAAAGAAGCATGTAAAAAAGATAATTATAAAGAAATAATAAATAAAAAAATGTGTTTTATTGCCACTTTACCTTAGAGACAGGCCAACGCAAGTGTAGGATTTGCTACGCCAGAAGGAGACGGACGATCGACGAGAAGGTAGACATGGTGTTAACATGTTCTTTAAATAAATACTCTCTCTCTCTCTCTCTTGTTCTTCTTCACTGTTAGTGTTAGAGACGTCTATTAATTTTTTCTGAGAGAGAGAGAGAGAGAGAGAGAGAGAGAGAGAGAGAGAGAGAGAGAGAGAGAGAGAGAGAGAGAGAGAGAGAGAGAGATTAAACAAAAATGTGTTGTGTACATATGATTTTTAACAGCGTTAACGAGTTGAAAGACAGTTAAATGTAACTAAAAAAACAATATCAGCGAATCTGAATTCCTTTATTAACTAAAAAAAAAATTGATACAAACACACTCGTGTGCGTATGCGCAAACACACACACACGCACGAGGAGACACGATCGGCGAGGAGGTAGAGATGGTGACTGCGATAACCTACCGTAACTTACACTACGGAAATTTTAATCTAACTTAGCTTATCTATTTTTTTTTATTTTTATATTTCATATTTTTTACATTTTTTTCTTTTGATTTTTTATTTTCATCACTTTCAGTGACGAGTTACGGTATGTTATCGCAGTCACCATCTCTTACCTCCTCCCCGACCGTCTCTCTTAATACGTAGCAATTCTGGGTAGCAATTCTGGGTAGAAGGATTTATGTAGTTGTATTGGGTGACTTAAATGCTAGAGTGGGCACTGGAGAGGTAGAAGGTGTCATTGGGAAGTATGGTGTACCAGGTGAAAATGAGAGTGGTGAGAGACTGGTAGATATGTGTTGAACAAGAGATGGTAATAAGTGCTAGCTTCTTTAAAAAGAAAGATAAGAATAAGTATACATGGGTAAGAGTGGCAAATGGAAGAGTAGTAGAAAGGGCATTAATGGATTATGTGTTGATAACTAAAAGAATGTTTGGAAGATTGAAAGATGTGCACGTGTTTAGGGGTATGGCAAACGGTATGTCTGATCATTTTTTGGTGGAAGGAAAATTAGTTGTAGCAAAAGAGTGGGGGAATAGAGTAGGTGGATGTAAAAGGGAGGTAGTGAAGGTTGAAGAGTTAATAAAACCGGGGGTAAAAAGTAAATATCAGGAAAGGTTGAAAATGGCATATGACGAGGTGAGAGTAAGAGAAACTGGTATTTTAGAGGAGGAGTGGAAGTTAGTAAAAGAAAATTTTTTTGGGATTGCAAGTGATGTGTGTGGCAAGAAGTTTGTTGGAGGCAGCATGAGGAAGGGCACTGAATGGTGGAATGAAGGAGTGAAGGTAAGATTGGAAGAGAAAAAGAGGGCTTTTGAAGAATGGCTGCAGAGTAATAGTGCAGAGAAGTATGAAAGGCACAGAGAGAAAAATGTGGAAGTAAAGCGCAAGGTAAGTGAGGCAAAGAGGGCAGCTGACCTGAGGTTGGGTCAGGGAATGGGTCATTCATATGAAGAGAATAAGTAGTAGTTTTGGAAAGAAGTGAAGAGAGTAAGGAAGGCTGGCGGAAGAATTGAAGAGACAGTGAAAGATGGAAATGGAAGGTTGTTAAAAGGAGAGGAGGCAAGGAAAAGGTGGGCGGAATATTTTGAAAGTTTGCTGAATGTTGAGGATGATAGGGAGGCAGATATAATTGCTGTTCCAGGTGTTGAGGTGCCAGTGATGGGAGATGAGAATGAGAGAGAGATTACAATAGAGGAAGTGAGGAGAGCACTAGATGAAACGAGAGTAGGAAAAGCGTCTGGTATGGATGGTGTGAAAGCCGAGATGTTGAAGGAAGGGGGTGTGACTGTACTTGAATGGTTGGTGAGATTGTTTAATGTGTGTTTTGTGTTGTCAATGGTACCAGTAGATTGGGTTTGTGCATGTATTGTACCACTATATAAGGGTAAGGGAGATGTGCATGAGTTTTGTAATTCAAGAGGTATTAGTTTGTTGAGTGTAGTTGGAAAAGTGTATGGTAGAGTATTGATTAATAGGATTAAGGATAAAACAGAGAATGCAATCTTGGAAGTACAGGGTGGTTTTAGAAGAGGTAGGGGTTGTATGAATCAGATTTTTACAGTTAGGCAGATATGCGAGAAATATTTAGCAAAAGGTAAGGAGGTGTATGTTGCGGTTATGGATCTGGAGAAAGCATATGATAGAGTTGATAGGGAAGCAATGTGGAATGTGATGAGGTTATATGGAGTTGGTGGAAGGTTGTTGCAAGCAGTGAAAAGTTTCTACAAAGGTAGTAAAGCATGTGTTAGAATAGGAAATGAAGTGAGTGATTGGTTTCCGGTGAGAGTGGGGCTGAGACAGGGATGTGTGATGTCGCCGTGGTTGTTTAACTTGTATGTTGATGGAGTGGTGAGAGAGGTGAATGCTCGATTGCTTGGACGAGGATTAAAACTGGTAGGCGAGAATGACCATGAATGGGAGGTAAATCAGTTGTTGTTTGCGGATGATACTGTACTGGTAGCAGACACAGAAGAGAAGCTTGACCGACTAGTGACAGAATTTGGAAGGGTGTGTGAGAGAAGGAAGTTGAGAGTTAATGTGGGTAAGAGTAAGGTTATGAGATGTACGAGAAGGGAAGGTGGTGCAAGGTTGAATGTCATGTTGAATGGAGAGTTACTTGAGGAGTTTAAGTACTTGGGGTCTGTTGTTGCAGCAAATGGTGGAGTGGAAGCAGATGTACGTCAGAGAGTGAATGAAGGTTGCAAAGTGTTGGGGGCAGTTAAGGGAGTAGTAAAAGATAGAGGGTTGGGCATGAATGTAAAGAGAGTTCTATATGAGAAAGTGATTGTACCAACTGTGATGTATGGATCGGAGTTGTGGGGAATGAAAGTGACGGAGAGACAGAAATTGAATGTGTTTGAGATGAAGTGTCTAAGGAGTATGGCTGGTGTATCTCGAGTAGATAGGGTTAGGAACGAAGTGGTGAGGGAGAGAACGGGTGTAAGAAATGAGTTAGCGGCTAGAGTGGATATGAATGTGTTGAGGTGGTTTGGCCATGTTGAGAGAATGGAAAATGGTTGTCTGCTAAAGAAGGTGATGAATGCAAGAGTTGATGGGAGAAGTACAAGAGGAAGGCCAAGGTTTGGGTGGATGGATGGTGTAAAGAAAGCTCTGGGTGATAGGAGGATAGATGTGAGAGGCAAGAGAGCGTGCTAGAAATAGAAATGAATGGAGAGCGATTGTGACGCAGTTCCAGTAGGCCCTGCTGCTTCCTCCGGTGCCTTAGATGACCGCAGAGGTAGCAGCAGTAGGGGACTCAGCATTATGAAGCTTCATCTGTGGTGGAAATGTGGGAGGTTGGTCTGTGGCACCCTAGCAGTACCAGCTGAACTCGGTTGAGTCCTTGGTTAGGCTGGAGGAACGTAGAGAGTAGAGGTCCCCTTTTTTGTTTTGTTTCATTGTTGGTGTCGGCTACCCCCCAAAATTGGGGGAAGTGCCTGGGTATATGTGTATATATATGTGATGTAATTCTTGCACCTGTGTGTGTGTTTGTGCATACGCACACGAGTGTGTTTGTATCAATATTTGTTTTAGTTAATAAAGGAATTCAGATTAGCTGTTATTACTTTCTTAGTTACATTTAATTGTTTTTCAACTCGTTGATGCTGTTAAAAATCATATGTACTCTAAACACATTTTTGTTTAATCTCTCTCTCTCTCGGAAAAAAAAATAATAGACGTATCTAACACTATAACAGCAAAGAAAAGAGAGAGAGAGAGAGAGAGAGAGAGAGAGAGAGAGAGAGAGAGAGAGAGAGAGAGAGAGAGAGATTTTATTTAAAGAACATGTTAATGCTATGTTTAGAGAAACAGAAAAAGAGAGAAGTCTTATTTAAAAGAGCTTGTTAATGCTATCATGGTTTTCTTTGCTTCGCTTTTCTCTTTCTTTCTGTTCATCACGCTGGCCCTAACAAATGATCGTTGCCAACAATCTCTTTTGTCCTTTATACCTATCAACAAAAGGCGTTCTATCTCTTCCAGGGTATTGCTACGATGTCTTGTAATAATGGTGATTCCCTTCGATGGTTATTTGCTTTAATGGCTGCCTTCAGCTTGATGATCCTTGAGATCATAGGCCTATTCCGGCCATATTGTTTAGCCATACAGTATCACTCACATGCACACTGCTCTCATGTTTTTCTATAATTTCTTGCTTCAATTCTAATGAAAGAATTACCTTCTTCCTGTACTGAAACTTAGCTTCTTAGGCACCATGATTATAGGTAAAATCAAAAAGGAAATGTGAGAAAAGGAAGAAAATAAGCACTGTTAATAAAAGACCAAACAGAGGACAACCACACGATACACACAAGAATAGAGAACTGAGCACTCGACGCTCAATGGAGTAATGTTTACTTCGTGTGTCGAAACAAAATTCGGGTGTAGTCAAAAATTTGCTCGAATTTTACTCCGGATGTTGGAAAATTTGGATGTAGATACGTTCGTGTGTAGAGGTTCCACTGTATTTAGTTAGTACTACGACGTTCCCGGTATTTAGCTTTAATGAATTATAGCTATTTAGGCAAATTATACTCGTGAAGATCAGATTATGCACGTAATATTTCCTCTTCTGTGAAACGTTTTGATCGTATACGTTAAGGTCTCGGTGACGTAGCGTAGCCGAGATCCCGACTCGAGCTAGGCTAGCCTAATGCATTTTAGTATACTTTAGTAACGTTATCCCCGTTTATCCTCTTGTATCGTTTTATCAATTCAGTCGGAGTTAGCATATCTCCTAGAATTACTAATATAATTCGATACTTGTCTCTTTTAGAGTTTTAAGGATAAACCCTTCTGCCCTCTAAGTGCCGCCATTAGGCGGCAACCTTATCTTGGTCTTGCCATAGAGTAGTGTACTCCGGCTTGACTGGGATAGTGTTTCTGTCTTCCCTCTCTGCCGGTGAGTATTCCGGCTTTGAATTACAACAGTTACTCAGAGTATTCAGCCTTGTCGGTAACTCTACCGATGGGGGATTAGTCATTCCCTTCCCGGTTTCACAGTTGCCGGCACAGGAAGCCCAGCTTCCCTAGTCCACAACCGAAAGTGGTAGTACAGTTACCGCCACCTTCTTCCTTGTGGTCTAGAAGACATGTCTTATATCCGGCAATGTCTTAGGCTGAGGAATCGTTATTCTTCTGCCGCCCAAGATGGCGCCGGCATAGGAAACTATGTTGCCTTGTTTTGCTGTCGACAGTTGGAGGCAGACAGCACGTCTGCCTTCTTTCTACGTAAAATATAAGAGCCTTTCCCTTCCCCTACTGTCCTTTAGTGACGGCCTAGCCGTCACATCATCTGTGGCCGGTATTCTACACTCTACCCGCTTGCCAGGTGGGTTACGATGCCGGCCAAGCTCCTACAAAGACGGCTTGATTGCCGTTTCGACCTTCCCCCTAACGGAAGCAAGGCTCCGGGAAAGGTTGTGCCGGCCATGACGGCTGCCGGTGGGAGACCCTATACAACTTTGGGTATTCTTCAGTCCTCTTGGACTGCCATCCACAAACCCTGGAACCGGCAGAGCAGCCGGCACGGATATTGTGGCTGGATGGAAGCTAGAATTAATAAATTCTTTCCCCTTCCATTTGAATCCTCATTTTGGAAAGAAGGCAGTAGAGGCAGTAGTCCCCACAACCCTAATTATTGTACTAAACTATAATATGGTAGCCTTTCTCTCCATGCTTTCTCTCTCTCTGTCGGCTAGTGCCGTCAGGTGCTACCCTAGCCGGTAGCATACGGCAGCACTACAGTATAAGACTATACAGTAGCCAGTATTCCTGAAGTATAGTACATACTGCAGATAGAAAACTATAGTATATAATATACAATAGTATGTTTACCAACATACTCTGTGTGTCCTTTCACAGTCCATTGTTGAGACCGTTATATATTATTGAAATGAAGTATTCCTTCAATATCCTGATGAGCCATAGGTCATCAGATCATAATATCTTTACCCTACAATATTAATATTCCATTGTGGGAAGGTTAGTGCTAGTATACACCAACTTTAGCGCTAGAATTTAAAGCTCTTCCACCCTAGATTTCCCTAATAAGGAAATTTAAATATTAATATTGAGGGAGGTCACATCAATTGCCTAGACAGGAGACACAGATATGTGTCTTTCCTATTTCTTTCTAGCTTACTATCCTAAGCTATAATGATAATAGTAAGTGCTAATTTAATGCATGAATCTAATTTATCAGTGTGATGAATTACCCATACTCATTTCACCATTTTCTTTCCTTACAAGAGGAGGCCAAGGTGAAGTGTGAGGTGATGTACTGTAACCACAAGAATAAGGACTTTTGTGGTCACACCATGCGCAGGTCTCATGCCCCCTGCTCCATCGCAACTGAAACCTTGAGATATTGGGATCCTAAGGTTTGCAACATCTGCTCGGCCTTGATGACCGAGGATTTCGGCGATCCCAAGACGACGGAGTCGAGGGATAGTGCAAGGGAAATGCTTAGGAAGTGAGTACGAGGGTTCCAAAAGAACTCTCCGGGACCATACCTACCAAGCGACATGATCAGAAGCCTGCTGTTCCTTAAGGCAACAGCTGATGCCGTCGTACCTCAAGCACGACCCGGACCTCCCTGCATACAGCTTACAATAGAGGCCGACATCAACGAGGCTTTACAAGGCATGGACATCCTTCAGGAGAGGATGTCAGACGTGTCCTCGGACACCGAACAGGGGATCCTTTACGAGGACCCTGAAGAAGAGGTGGCCCAACCACCTGGAGAGGAAGAAGATCTGAGGACCCTCTTCTGTGTGTGTCGGCATTTCAACCTGTGTCGTCAACTTCTTCAGTTCCAACCCCTCAACTAGTTGATACTCTACGTGAGGAAAACGTAGATATGAGGAAGGTATTCTGGGAAGCAAGCCGCGTAGTTGCTTCTCGTGGGTCATACAAGCGACCCAAAGTGTCTGACCTGCCGCCATGATCTGAAACCAATCCCTGGAGGTATGCGGAGTTCATGCCCATGATGAATGGGAAACTCTGCATCTCCGAAAAGATGAGGGCCATCCCCCTTGATGATATTCAATTCTGGGCAAACCTTTCGGCTTACCCGGAACGTTTCATCCAGCTGAAGAGTGAGCCGGCGTCTAAAGAAGAGACGGAACCCAAGGAAGTTATGTTTTTCGACCACGACAAGGCACAGGCTCCCTTGACGAGTAACCTGAAGAAGGCAGGATATACCAACTCTAAAGTTTCTGCGTTAAGCAAGAAGCACCCTACTTTCCTTGCTCCTTCATCCAGAGCTTTCCCCTTCTCGTTGAAAGCTCTCCACAGTGTGCTTAAGGCAGTTGATGCAGGCAAACCATGTCCTACACTAAAGGAGTGTTGGCCATTGTCTCTGGCCTTGCCCACGGACGAGAAGGATTGGAACGAGCTCCACCTAACCTTCTCGGTATCAAAGCTCGACGCGGACATTGCAGGACAGCAGTTCAGTGAGAACCTCCCGAAACTGTCAGACTTTCTCCTGAGAAGAGAACAGGAGACAAGAGAGACAAGCCGCCTCTCTGTCCCTTCAGAACTGCATGGAGATGTGTGCAGGCAATGCAACCACCCCAAACATGTATACAGTCCTAGCTAAGATCCACATGGCTACCTTGGTTAAGGACTTGTACACTTTTGTGAAGGCCAGGAGGGCCTGCAGAGAGTTTGTGTTTACCAATGCAATGGTCAAACACGAGCCCAGGATGTTGATCACTTCTGTATCTGTGGCAAGGACCTCTTCCCAAAAGAAGCAGTCCAAGAGGTAGTCGCCAAAGCCACCACGGAGAATAGTTATCTCCTCCAAAAGTGGGGCATCTATACCAAGAAAAAATCTTCCCCTGATGCTGGTCCCCAACATAAAAGGAAGATGAAGAAGCCAAGACTGCCTTCTCGACCTGTGCAACATCCCACAGTACCCATAACCACGGTGTCCCAAATGGTTGCTCAGCCACAAACCACTTTCCAGGTGGTGCCTCAACAGCTGGTAGCCCAGTCACCAGCCTTTAACCCAGGTTTTGAGAGGCACACCACTACCTTTCACCCGAAAGGTAGAGGATCTAGATGAGGCTCCTCAAGAAACCCCTCACGAGGTAGGGGAGGCTTTTGTATACTTTCACACCTCCCAGGTTACCTTCGCACTAAGGTAATCTCTCCTCCCTCTGAGGTAGCCTAGGCTACATCCTAGCTCTCCTTACCTTGAATCGTATTCAAGTGAGGTTAGGCTAGGATTTTCTTTCCCTGCCCAAAGCCATAGTTCATGAGCTTTGAGTGTGGGTCAGAACCTCAGAGTATCAGACATTTGCCCCCAGCTACCCCATTAGGCGAATAAACTCTCCTTTTGGTCTCCTCTGGAAGGCAAAAGGGGGGGCTCTGCCCTCCTCCCTAGGCCACACCTGGTAGGGTTACGACCCTTCCTCCCTGTGGCCTAGTGACTTGTCGCACACCTGCCTTCTCCGGGCTAGGGGATATGCTTCCCATAGCCTAGGTTAGGCAGGCCCTGGGATTCTGTTTCTTTATAGTTTGGAATGGCACGGCCATGCCGTTCTTTTACTGTACTAACCTACCCTAGGATGGAGAACGAATTCTTCCTATACCTAGGATAGTGCCGGTACTGAAAAAGAACACCCCCCTTGGAGTGTTGGGGAAGGCTCACACCAACCCCTACACTCCTTTTCAGGACCCTTTTCCCCTCCCCCTCTGTCCTTTGGTGATGACCTAGCCATCACACCTCTGTCCACCATCCTCCAACTCGACCAAATGCCGGCAGGTTGTGGGGTCAGCCCGGTCCTTTCGCCTGATAGTCCGAACTGCTAAGCTTCCCGCATATAGTTGAACTATGGGATCACAATCCTCTGCAACTGTTGATCCTAAATACTTGAGATTTTCAAGTGTTTTCAATCTCTCTCCTTGTAAACTAACTTCCCCATTTTTCAATCTCAAATACTGTCTTTTTCCTGCTGATCTTCAATCCTCTATTTTCCATTTCTCTTCTCCACTTCTCCAATTTCTCTTCTACTACCTCTCCCATAGTGCTACACAGTATATCATCATCAGCAAAAAGCATACACCAAGGAGACTGATCTATAATACCTTGTGTTACCACACCCATGACCAGATCAAATAGGTAAGGGCTCAATGAAGACCCCTGATGTAGTCCCACATTTACTGGGAAACTTTCTGTTAGGCCTATACTGCTCTTAACATTTGCTTCTGCCCTCTCATACAAATCTTGGGTGATTCTCATGTATTTCTCAGGAACTCCCTTTTCTCTCATAGATCTCCTGACATGGTACTCGATCATATGCCTTCTCCATGTCAATAAAGACCATATGTAATCCTTTCTATTTCTCCCCCTGTTTTTCTATCATCTGCCTCAAAGCAAATACTGCATCTACAGTCCCTCTTTCTGGCATGAATCCAAATAGTTCCTTACCAATTGTTGTTGTTTCATCTCTGAGTCTCTTCTCAATGATCTTCTCCCATATCTTCACAGTATGGCTTATCAACTTTGCGCCTTTGTAGTTGCCACATTCCTAGATGTCTCCCTCCCCCTTATAGATGTGGATGATTAGGCTTCCTCTCCTTTCCTCTGGCATCTTTTCCAGATTTAAGATCTTTTGCATCAGGTCCCAAAGATATCTATGCCTTCCTCTCCAAGACTCTTCCATACCTCTACTGGTATATTATCCAGTCCTGCAGCTTTACTAATTTTCATCTTCTTTACTGCTTGTTCTACTTCTCTTCTAGTCACTCCTATGGTAACTGCCTCGTTTGGGAGTCTATCTTCAAATACTGTTTCTGGGTTCTCTTCATTCAGTAGTCCTTCAAAATAAGTTTCCCCCCTTCTTTTAATTTCATTCTCCTCTGCTAGAACTATACCATTGCTATCTTTTTTTAGAAGTGACTATGTTATTATGTTATAATTCCACAACAAATAGCTGTCAAAAGATATAAAATTACTCATTAGTAATAATGAATTTTATGTTACAGTGAACCCTCGTTTATCGCGGTAGATAGGTTCCAGACGCGGCCGCGATAGGTGAAAATCCGCGAAGTAGTAACACCATATTTACCTATTTATTTAACATGTATATTCAGACTTTTAAAACCTTCCCTTGTACGTAGTACTGTTAACAAACTACCCTTTAATGTACAGAACACTTAATGCATGTAATACAGTACCCTAAACTAAAACAGGCACAAATATTAAAGGCGACTTTATATCATGCGTTTCCTAAACACGCCAAAAAGCACGATAAAAAATGGCAACCAATGTTTTGTTTACGTTTATCTCTGATCCTAATGAAGAAACAAACGCATTTACACATCTGTTTATAGGTTAGTTTTTGCATCAATTATATTGATTATTCAGTACAGTATGTTGATTTGGTTATTACTAATGTTTTACTTAATTTTTCTTAGGACTTCCAAATGAAATTTTTTTCTTTATGACGCCGTCATAAAGTACGCTCAGTAAACAAACTAAGGAATTTAACCCGCATGATGAAAGTGATAAATAATGATATTACAGTAAAAGCTTTTATAAAATATGTTATTACAAATATTATTTACCGTATCTATATAAAATCATACATACGTAGCAAAGCAGGAAAACAATCTACGAGAGAGAGAGAGAGAGAGAGAGAGAGAGAGAGAGAGAGAGAGAGAGTTGTTTTACATACGCAAATGTAAATTTTAAACAAAACAAAAATAGCCCCATTTCATATAAAATAGATTACAAATATTTTACTTTATCATATTACAGTAGTCTGTATAATACTGTAAAGTTCAGTACAGTATGTTGTTGTTAAAGTCGTGGCAATGAAATTCTCACGAAACAAAAACACGCCATTTGATTACAACAGCTGATTCATTCTCTCTCTCTCTCTCTCTCTCTCTCTCTCTCTCTCTCTTCGTGTTATACAATACTTACATTTAGATGAAGAAACTAAAATTAGTTTTCTTAGTGTCAATTAAATACGAAACGAAATAATTAGGCCGAGTCTACATCCATTTCAATCTTAGCTAAAAATAGGGCATCCGATTTCATCAGCAAACCACTATTTTTTGGGAAATATCATTTTATTCTAGAAAATTGCCACTCTTTAAATAGTTAATTGCACATTAAGAAAGCGTGTACTTTTGTTTTTAAATTTCGGGTTTGTTTTAAAAATCGAGTATTGTTGACTTTTTTTTTTTTACTTTTGGCTGTGATTAGATCAGCTGTCATCTAGCTGCCGCTCTTGAGTGTGTACGAATACACTAACAAAGTATCATTTATACCATTTCTTAACTTATTCAAACCGTCTACAGTATACAGTTGATATTACATAAGCACCAATGTGTTATAACCTATCAAATTTTTTGTTTATTACATTTAACCCCCCTCTATCTCTCTCTCTCTCTCTCTCTCTCTCTCTCTCTCACTCTCTCTCTCTGTGGGCTACTTTTCACTACCTCCCATTCCTTACCTCTCTCTATCTCTCTAACAAATGATATCTTGGTTGCTCCTCAAAGTTTCATTTATATTGAAAATCAATCATGATTCAATTTTCCTTACTTTCTCCAATCTCGCACCATCGGTCACATCGCGGTATTTTCGATATTTCCGGAAAATCCGCAATATATGTATAGACATGGGTTATGAAAAAAATCCGCGAAGTGGTGAATCCGCGATGGTCGAACCGCGAAGTAGCGAGGGTTCACTGTATACAGAAATGTAATTAAATATCCTTTTATTTCCTTCAACACAAGAAATATTCTATAATTTACAATTACAAGGTACAGTAAAGCACTGCGATTTGTGTAAAAAAACATTGTACAGACGCTCCCCAAGATACGAACATCAGTGTTACGAACATCCAGATATACGAATACAAATTGACGGAAGTCCAAACATGTCGTAAACATCCATAGATTTCATCGCAAGTTTAAACACACACACACACACACACACACACACACTCTCTCTCTCTCTCTCTCTCTCTCTCTCTCTCTCTCTCTCTCTCTCTCTCTCTCTCTCTCTCTCTTTTGATTTTTAATGCAGTTAAATCTTTATATTTCTTTGAAAATTATTAAAAAAATTCTTTATATCTTTATTCAATGTTTCAATTCTAGGAATAGTAATGGATCGGAAGAAAACCACTTGATTTGCCTCTCGCCTTCCGCCAGAAGAAATATAACATCATCAGACTTTTGGAATTTTTCTTTATTTCTTAACATATTAGAAATATCTTCAAGATGAATATTACATCAGCGTCAATATGTTACAGAAAATCAGTTTCCCTAGAGTTATTATTAGGTATCATGCGAAATCGTTGTAGCTCTTTGTGTGTGTGTGTGTGCTCGCTCTATCAATCGCATACGGGTAGTTAATTCTAAAGCTTCATACAGTATTCAATTTTTCGTTCAATATTAAGCCTTCATATTTCATTAGACATTATTGTGTTTGATTGTGGTTTATTAAAGCACGTTCAGATTTTTTTAAAGTTTCTTGAGCATTTCAATAATCAACAATTACTTTTGATTTACTTTTGGTTGGGAGATCAGCTGATCTCACGGTGACGCTGAAGTATTACGATTATGCGCACATATAGTACGAATAACACTGATTTATATAATTTTCTTGATATTCAAAATCTCTTCATAGTGAATATTACAACAGCGCCAATGTATTATAGGGTACCACATTTTCCATACAGTTTTGTTGATAGACCTTATTATTAGTTATACACGGAATACGTACCCCCCCCCCTCTCTCTCTCTCTCTATCCCCCGTATTTTGATTTTTGATGCAGTTAAATCTTCATATTTCTTTGAAAATTATTAAAAAATTCTTTACATCCTTATTCGAAGTTTCGATTATGGGAATAGTAACGGATCGGAAGAAAATCACTTGATTGCCTCTCGCCTTCCGCCAGAAGAAATATGACGTCATCAGACTTTTTTTTTTTCTTAACTTTACGGTAAGATGTACTAATCTCATAACTAATGATACAGACCACTAAAACACTTGATATCGTTACTCGGTGTTTCGATTATGGGAATGCTGTAATATGATTACTCGGCAACATAATAAAAGGATATCATTCGATTTGTCAGCGCTCTTCCGCCAAATACACAACGTCACAAGATACGTGACGTATACTCTACAAAGAATGATTCCGTCGGTCAAAATTAGAATAAAACAATTCAGTAAACTAACCTTCTGCATTTTATTTAACAATACCAAAACAACCATGGAGCAGTTAAATGCACATTACTGTTACATACAGTAAATACAGTACGGTACAAGTCAGCTGATTTGATCAGCGTGAAAAGGTAAACATTGCAGTACAGTACATAATGCAAATGGCCGCTTGTTTACTCAAGTTTCTAGCAAAAAAAAATGGGTAATGGAACAATAAAATAGCTTTCAGTACATTATTTAAAAAGGAATTAATGTACAGTACTATACTAAATGTACAGTACACTATATTTACTACGATTTTACTTCAAGTCAGCTGATTCAGAAATGCAGTGCATATGTATGGCCGATTGTTTGTGCAAGTTTCTATTATGTAGTGTGCAGTACAGGATAATAAAACAACATACTGTACTGAACTTTACAGTATTATACAGACTACTGTAATATGAAAAAGTAAAATAGTTGTAATAACCTATTTTATATGAAATGGGGCTATAGGTTGACTTCTACGGCTGAAAATCGTAGACATCTGAGTTAGGTTACGCTTACCCTAGACCAAAATTTAACACTAACGACTTACGAACAATCCGCATTACGAACAGACTCTCGGTCCCTATTGTGTTCGTTAGTTGGGGACTGTCTGTATATATTTATTGAAGTGATTATGTTATTCCATAATTCCATGATAAATAGATGTCAAAAGATATAAAACTACTCAACAGTAATAATGGGATTTAAATTATACAGAAATATGACGATATCAATTCTTTTTTTTTTTTTTTTTTTTGACACAAGAAGTATTCTATAATATATAATCTATAAGATATAAATACAATAAAAAATTACAAATATATATATATATATATATATATATACAGAGAGAGAGAGAGAGAGAGAGAGAGAGAGAGAGAGAACATAAAGATTGTACTATATTGTAGAAAAGATAGTTGAAAAAAGGTATAATATAAGAAAAAAATTATAAATCTTGTCTTCTGTCAACTATTTTCTTTACTGGTAATGGTAAGTTTTCGTCATGTGGGTGGGACTTATAGTCGAGGGCAGGGTTACTTTCTGTGCTTATGAACACAGGCAACATAAAAAAACAATAAAATAGACCTTACATTATCATGAATAAAGACTGGAATCGAAAGTATTTTTGGGTTGGTGACGATGTTGAATGATACTTTTTATAATCATGAATAAGGACGAGAATCGCAAGTATTATGGTAGGTGGTAGGATGACAGTCTCCCAATTGGGGGTGTCAAAGGGGGGTTGAGTAATACCTAAGGTAGGAAATGTTATTGGCTAGAGAGTGGTGTGATTATTTCATGGTAGCTCTTATATATTCAGAAATAAAGGCTAGAATCCCAAACACTTTGTTGGTTCTCTGAAAAACAGGAGGAGGAGGGGCTAATATTTGGGAGAGGAGATTCTTTAGTGAAATATCCACTGGTGTGAACTTGTGTGATATACTCTTTCGTAGCTTATAAAAATTAATATAAGGATAATAGTAATGAAGATGACATCATCCTAAGATCAGTGTATTTCCAGGCATGTTTTGATGTATGTTGACGTCAACGGAGTGAAGGGGTTGACACTTGATCAAGCAATCTTTGCTTGGGAGGAATCATAAGTAATATATCTCAAAATCTTGCTTATCTTTTGAGAGCTTTAACTTCCTTCTTTCAATCTTTCCAAAAGGTTTGAAGATTGAATATCTTCATAATTGATATTGTGAGCAATGCCCAAAATACAAAACACATAATTTTCATCTTTACTGCCAGATATTTTATTCCCCTGGTATCTTAGAGAAGGTGACATTAAAGGATCTAGTGTATAAAACACTGGAGTTGGGGGTATCCACAGTGATCGTTTCTTTATCCTTATATTTATCAACAGCAAGGTAAGATATGACCAGATAAAAGAATCAAGAAGACTTTCATCACCAACATTAGCAGAAATTTTTCACAATATCCATATTTATATATCTTTGTTTTATTTTGTTTTTTTTAGTTTAGTTTGGTTGCTTGTTTGTTTATCTTGCTTGAGAATATTAAGAAAGTATATGTTGGAAAGGACACTTACATTCTCCACCATCGGCCAAGAGTATGTTGCCAGAGGCTTTAGTGCAGTGTTTTGATAAAAGCTAACACCCGAAAGTACAGAATTAGATGTATATAAACAGATAAAAAAACACATGTCTAAGTGTACTGATCTTGATCCCTTGTTTACCCAAGTTTTTGCAAAAAATGAAACTAAGCCACAACAAGTAAACGTAGTTAATAATAATTAAGTTGCAGGAATGACGTGTTATAGTTGCAAACGTCAAGGTTACTTGATCGCAGACTGTAGAACGCGATTTTGTTCGATACATAATAGTTCAACTCATTCATATAATCGATGCTACTCGCGTAATCAACAACAGAATCCTAGAAACACACAGTCAATTCCCTATGAAAATAAAAAGAAAAATTCTCAGTTCAATAAGAAGAAACAGCCAAACGGCAATGCAGTTCAAAATCAAATAGTCCTTCAAATAACACTGTTCCTGGGTTGTCTAGCCAGAACTCGCAAGGTCAGACGAATTTTCAGAATGTGCAGAGCAAACCAAATACCACATAATTAACTCCAATGGGGAAGAGAGTGATGTTGGGTCATTTGTATCAACATCCCTTGTATCAAATAATCCATTTAATAATTTATCAGATCATTGTGAGGCAATAGATTTTCCTATGAAACACACAGCCGAATCAAGTAAATCAGTGCAGGTTCCCGTAGATTTGCAACAAATTCACGCAATAATAAGTCAAAATGAGTTACGACCAACATTATATGCTGTAAATTTAGAACACCAATCCTTTACATTATTTTTTTACTCAGGTAGTCCACGTAATATCATGGATTTGAGGACTCATCACTTATTATTTTTGAACTTCCCTATAGAGAAGTCCGGAGTAGGGCTCTCGGGTATAGGAAATAATGAATTAAATGTAATAGGATTAACTCATGTTCAGTACAAGGTCGGTAAGCGCACGTTTGCCGATGCCTTTTTCGTTGTACAAAATCAGTTTTGGATAAAAAGGAGACGTCAAATAAAACAGTAACGTACGTTGAAGAACCAATCACTTGTCTCATGAATAAAGAAATATACGCGACCCAACAGAACTCTCGTTCACCCGTAATATCATCTTGCACGCAATCTATTGAGCCAAACGTAACTTCGAATATTATAGTGTGAGTAAAGAAAACTTTGCCGGGATCTGAAATATTAATTCTTTCCGACAATTTGAAAACTAACGGATTGTCCGTCACACATGCTATTTATACAGTCGGCTCACAACAACAATGTAATATTGAAGTCTGTAATCATTTAAATACCACTTTAGTAATTCACAAAAATCAACATATCTTGGATGTAGAAGTTTATAAACATCGTATTTTTACCATCGCTGAAATCAATCACGCTCAATCAGTTGCGGATGAATCCCTTTTGCAATCTATTAAAAATAAAATCAATAAAGACATTCAAGAAGAGGAAATTCAGCAGAAATTTTTTTGGACTTTTAACTGAATATCATGATGTTTTTTCCACAACGGATGAATCCTTAGGTAAAACAGATGTCATAGAACATCGTCGTCGTCGCCCACTCGTGTCCGAGTATTGGGTTCTGTCGTTAGCCATCAGTCTCCTATCTGTGGGGTGGGTGCTTATGCCTGATGTGGCTGTTAAGTCCTAGTCTGTGGTGGAAGAGTCGCGGACAGTGTTCACAAGGGAGGGTAGGTGGTGGGCGGGGCTGTTCTAATCGCTCTCTCCTTCTTCTCCTCCTAGCCTCCTCATTTTGTCTCCTACTCTCCTCCAAGTCCACGGTGCCATGGTGTACTGTACTCCTCCAGGTTTTCCTGTCCCTGGCTGTTTCTTCCCATGAGGAAGGATCGATGTCAGTTAGAGCCAGGGTGCGCTTTAGTTGATCTTTATAGCGCATTTTCGGGGCTCCTCGAGGTCTGGTGCCCTGGGTCAGTTCTCCGTAGAATATTTTCTTTGGGAACCTAGATGGATCCATCCTATGCACGTGTCCTATCCAGCGGAGGCGGTGGTGGATGATGGTGGCCTCCACGCTGGTCAGCGAGGCACGTTCTAAGACTTCAATGTTGGTGGTGTGGCTCTCCCAAGGGATTTTCAAGATCTGCCTCAGTTTCATTTGTTGGAAGCGTTCTAGGATTTTAATATCGTTTCTATATAGCGTCCATGTTTCACATGCATACAGGAGCGTGGAGAGGACTACTGCCCTGAACACCATTATTTTGGTGGTCATTGTCAGTGCGTGGTTGTTAAATACGCGGCAGTTGAGTCGGCCAAAGGCGGAGTGGGCTGCCCTGATCCAGTTCTCCACATCCTTTTTGCTTGTGGGAGCTGATGTTAGGATGCTCCCTAGGTAGGAGAACTGGTCCACCTGTTCTAACGGTTGGTCATTCACTGTGGTATTGAAGTTGGGGAGCATCAGTCCTGGTGGATGTTGGACGAGGGTCTTGGTTTTGTCTGAGTTGACTTGCATCCCAAAACGTTCGTAGGCAGAGTTGTATGCATCAGCTAACGACTGCAGGTCCTCTGCTGTCTGACCTGGGGTGGCATTGTCGTCAGCATACTGCAGTTCTCGCACTGCACACAAGGTGGTCTTGGTTCTGGCGCGGAGTCTAGCGAGGTTGAAAGCGCCTCCATCCATGCGGAAACGTAGGTCGACTGAGGGTGTGTCTGGGGGAATCTCGTTGAGCATTGCTGCGGTGTATAGCGAGAAACACGTCGGGGCCAGAACACAGCCCTGCTTCAGGCCGCCGTTGATGGAGAATGGGTCTGAAAGAGAGTTCTGGTGGCAGACTCTCCCAACCATTCCGTCATGGAGGGCACGCACCAGCTTGACAAAATCGGGTGGGCAGCCATATCTTTTGAGGACAGCCCACATGGCGGGTCAAGGTACTTTGTCGAAGGCCTTTTTCAAATCCCAGAAGATGAACATTATGGGCTGTTGTTGTTCGAGGCTCTTCTCTTGTAGTTGTCGCGCACAGAAGATCATGTCTATGGTCCCGCGGGAAGGTCGAAAGCCGCACTGGGACTCTGGCAGGACGGATTCTCCTTGACCGCCTCGGTCAAGGAGAATCCGAGCGAAAATCTTACTCGCGATGCTTCGTAGTGATATTCCCCGGTAGTTGTTACAGTTCTCCCTGTCTCCCTTCTTGAAGATGGTAATGATGTTTGCATCGCGGAAGTCACTGGGGGGGGGTCTTGGTCTCCCATATTTTCAGTATAAGGAGCATCAAACGGTTCCTCAAGCCGGGGCCACCGTGAGTGAGGAGCTCCAACGGGATGTTGTCTGGCCCTGGGGATGGAGGGTGGTAGTGCCATCCAGTGACGGACGGAATGCTGCGGGGTCATTCGCAGGAGATCGTCTGGGGTGTCTGCTTGGTCATTGAGGAGGTTTTAAAAGTGAGACCTCCACCTGGCCAGGATGCCCTCGCTGTCGGTGATGGTCGTGGCCCCATCCGCATCCTTCAGTCATCTTCATCACAGAACATCAAATAAGATTAAAAGACAAGCAGAAAATTATCTATGTACCCTCGTACAGACTCCCTATGAAATTCAAGAATGAGATAAATGATGAAGTAGGTAAAATGCTAGGAGGAGTCATTAGGAAATCAAACAGCCCTTATAATTTTCCATTATTAGTTGTACTGAAAAAAGATCTAACATGGCATATCTGCTTAGACTTCCGTCGCTTAAATGAGGAAACGATCCCTGATCGATTACCAGTGCCATGTACTGACAATATTTTATCTTTTCTAGGTCAGAACAAATATTTTACCAGTTTGGACTTACTTAAAGGCTTTCACCAGATATCATTAGAAGAAAATAGTATCCCACTGCTGCCACCAATTGTTGGTGTGAGAATGTTAAACGCACACATTCGTTGTTCTGTCTCATATCTCTTCAATGTGAAATAGAATTATTTAGAGTTGTAGGTTACTTCTTGAAATAAGTCAAAGTTAAATTAACTTTAGACAAATTTATTGTTAACTCCATCACTGGAGTATGGATGGTTTGGTCGGAAGACCATTCCATATGAAAAGATAAGAACTAATAAAACATAGGTTTACGTTGATAACGTTACATTAGTTATCTCAGCATTTATTACAAATATGATCACAGAGGATTATAATCGGAAGCCATCTGTTTCCGGGTAGAGATCAAAAGGTCAACTGTTTCTCACGGGATGCTTCTGATATGTTGACTATACATAACAAAATGTTACTTATGCAATGATTTAGCTTGGTCTTACTTTCGCATCCTGTTATGGCTTGTCGTTCACACATTCCCAACTCTCCAATGATCCCTTGGGTCGTGGGTTTATAATGTACAGTATTATCATTACATACATACAAGATGGTCCACTCCATATCCTACCCGTAGGATAGCAGCATAACAGATATAGAAGCACAGGTGTAAGCTAAACCTGCCTGTTAGAACTGAAGTCATAAAAACATGAAATTAACCTCCCTGTATCTGTAATGGTGAGCTTCTGGATCCTCCTGGATTCCTATGACCCAACCCTTGAGAATAGTTCTACCAAAAAGGACAAAACCATCTTCAGGATGACTGACGTTATCCAATACACTCATATATAGCTTTGAATACAAACACCTTCAACCATGATCATTCTTCCATTCACCTATGCAGAGAGAATTAAGGAATAGAGAAATATCCATGCCATTTAAGAAACATGAATAAATGAAGGAATAAGTAAATAATGTCATAAATAAATAAACATATAAAAATAAGGAAAATATTATTGTGTTAATTCAGCAATACAAAAGTTTATAAAATTAGGAGGGTCTGAGAAATATTGAGACAAATATAGAATGGCAAGAGAAATTTAGTTTAACTGGGGGAGATATTTCCTCAAGTTCAAGAGCTCTCTTGCCCATCACAAGATTTCAACAAGGAAACAATATTCTGTGATGAAGATGACTGACTATGTCAAGGTATTCTCTAATTAAGAGGGGGCAAGGAACATGCTGGAACTACAACCTGACCCTAGACTAACAATATATTCTCTTTTATCACGCTTGGCTCCATTTTATCTAGCTGTCTGTTTGGCAAAATATAAATAATGTAGTCCTCAATTCAGGATCGAGTCTCACTACGAGTGAGAAAATATTTTGTCTAATAAACACATGTACAATACATTCCTAGAATTATTTTTAAAAAACTTAGGAGACATACCCAAATGATCCTACTAAAAAAGGAAGAGTAAAAACCAAATAAAAAAAGAAAAACAAAGCAATGCTTCTTGCAGAAGCACTCAACTTTACAGGGATGAGGTATTCAAAATAATGGTAGTCAAGTAAATAAATCCTGTCCTATAAGCCAGCTCTCATCATCAGCACAAACTGGGTAGTTGCATCCCCCCCCACCCCCCCACCCCCCCCAAAAAAAAACACCATCTTCAGGATGACTGATGTCATCCAATACTCTCATATACAGCTTTGAATGCAAATACCTCTCTCAACCATGATCCCTTCTCCCATTCACCTATGCAGTAAGAATTAACAGATGGGGAAATATCCATGTCATTCCAGAAGCATTATGAATAATGGAGGAATAAGTAATTAATAAGTCATAAATAATTAAACAATTAAGGATAGGGGAAATATCACTCAGTGTTAAGTCAGCAAGACTAAAGTTTATAAAACTAGGAGGGTTTGAAAAATACCGAGGTAAAAATAAAATGGTGAGAGAAATTTCAGAGTTGAACTGGGGGAGATATATCCTCAAGTTCAAAAGCTCTCTTGCCCATCACAAGATTTCAACAAGGAACAATATTCTGTGATGGATACGACTGAATATGTCAAGGTATTCTCTAATTAAGAGGGGGGCAAGGAACATGCAGGAACTACAACCTAACCCCATACTAACAATACAGTATATTCCCTTTTATCACGCTTGGCTCAATTTTATCTAGCAATCTGTTGGGAAAAATGTAAATACTGTAGGCCTCAATTCAGGCTTTGGTCTAAGACTCGCACTGAGGATTGAACTAACACTAGTCTCAACTAATGCTATTACAAGAAAAAAAAAAAAAGCTACGAGTGAGGAATATTCTGTCTAATAAACACATGTGCAATACATTCCAAAAATAATTCTTAAAAAACTTAGGAGATACACCCAAATGATCCTACTAAAGAGTAAAAAGCAAATAAAAAGAGAAAAATCAAGCAATGCTTCTTGCAGAAGCACTTAACTTTACAGGGATGAGGTATTCAAATGGTAGTCAAAGTACATAAATACTGACCTGTATGCCAGCTCTCCCTATACCAGAAAAAGGGCAGTCGCACCACACTAAAAAAATCTAAATTATTCAAGACATAGTTACATCTCTTACTATTTTAAAGGTACAGTGATACCTCTGGATACGAAAGTTTCTGCTTACGAAAAATTCAGGATGCGAAAAGTGATTCGAAGATTTTTATGCCCCAGGATACGGATAAAATTTCAGGATACGAAAACCTTACGAGATCCCAACTCTTCGCCGAGAGTAATTTTAAAAAGCGCGCGCCGCCAGACTTTGAACTTGGGTAGACTCACTTACAGCCTCCCGCTCACCCATTGGTTATCTCCCTACTCAGACGCTAGCTGACGCCATAAGATCCTGCTTTCCTATTGGTCGGCAACTATCCCAGCTTGCCTACGCACGGGCGTTCATCTCTCTCTCTCTCTTTTCGTTCCGACCGCGGTATCGTTAACAGACATTGTGTTGTGTGCTTTCGCTTGTTTGACTTTGTGTTAATATACAGTACATTCGTACGCCACGTGTTATCGTTAATAAACTTTCGTTACTGTGCACTGTACTGTATTAGTGTTTACTATACATAGACTGTATATAACGTTACGTAGTGTATTATATTACGTATTACTGAAGCCATGGGTCCCAAGAATGTTGCCGAAGGAAAGAAGAAGAAGACGATGCTCTCGATGGAGACGAAACTTGAAATCGTTAAAAAGTACGAGTCTGGCATGCGTTTAAGTGCGATCGCCAAGGAGTATGGCCAGAATCCGTCTACGATAGGCACCATCCTGAAGCAGAAGGCGGCCATCAAAGCAGCAACACCTTCTAAGGGCGTCACTATTTTCTCCAACAAGAGAACGCACGTGCATGACGAGATGGAGAGGCTGCTTCTTGTGTGGATCAAGGACAAAGAGATCTCAGGAGACACCATCACTGAGACTACAATTTGCCAGAAGGCCTCCGCCATTTTCGGTGATCTCGTGCGTGCTCAGGCCGAAGAAGGAGCAGGAGAAGGAACATCCCAGCAGGAACCCCCAGAGTTTAAGGCTTCTCGTGGGTGGTTTGAGAAGTTCAAGAAAAGGACTGGCATCCATTCAGTGGTACGGCATGGGGAGGCAGCCAGCTCGGACACGAAGGCTGCCGAAGCCTTTGTTAAAACGTTCGAGGAGTTGACTCTGCAGGAAGGCTACACTTCGCAGCAAGTTTTCAATTGCGACGAAACTGGGCTTTTCTGGAAGAAAATGCCTCGTCGGACATTCATCACGGCGGAGGAGAAGAGGCTACCCGGACATAAGCCTATGAAGGACAGGCTTACCCTTGCTTTTTGTGCAAACGCCAGTGGGGACTGCAAGATAAAGCCCCTGCTGGTGTACCATTCAGAAAATCCCCGAGCCTTCAAAGCCCACAAAGTTATTAAGGAGAACCTTCCTGTGATGTGGAAGGCGAATGCAAAAGCCTGGGTAACGAGGCAACTGTTCATTGATTGGGTGAATGTCTGCTTCGGTCCGACTGTCCGAAAATATTTGGAAGAAAAGCGCCTCCCTATGAAATGTCTGCTGGTGTTGGACAATGCTCCAGCTCACCCTCCTGGCCTCGAGGAATATCTTCTGGCCGAGTATTCCTTCATAAAGGTCCTGTATCTACCGCCTAACACCACCCCTCTCCTCCAGCCCATGGACCAGCAAGTTATTTCTAATTTTAAAAAATTGTACACGAAGCATCTCTTCAAGAGATGTTTCCAAGTCACAGAGAGTACAAACCTCACTCTGCGTGAATTTTGGAAAGATCACTTCAACATCGTGATATGCCTCAAACTCATCGATCTCGCTTGGCAGGAAGTTTCGAGGCGTACCCTAAACTCATCTTGGAGGAAGCTGTGGCCCGATGCTGTCTCTGCACGAGACTTCGAGGGGTTCGGGAAGCCTGGAGGAGAAGCCGAGATCGTTGACGATCCTGAACCAATTCAGCAGTCTGAGGTGGCTGACATCGTACATCTTGGTACGTCCATGGGGCTGGAAGTTAGCGCGGAAGATATCGATGAACTTATCGAGGAGCACCACGAGGAGTTGACGACGGACGACTTGAAGGAGTTGGAGACGATGCAAGTGAGTGATGTTCAAGAGCAGTTCTCTAGCGGTGATGAGGAGGATGTTGCACCTTTGAAAACGGCAGACATTAAGGAAATTCTTGCATGTTTCCATAAAATGGCAGACTTCGTCGAAAAGGAACATCCAGAAAAAGTTTATACCAACCGTGCGCTTCAACACTGCAATGACGTTTGCCTAACGCATTTTAGAAATGTGTTGAAAAGTAGGCAGAAACAAGCTTCAATGGATAGTTTCTTATTAAAGAGGCCAGCGGTATTGGTAGGCCAAGACGAAGGTGAAAGTAAAGAAAAGAAACAGAAAAAAGAAAGAGATGAAGAAGTAGAAGGTGAAAGTAAAGAAAAGAAACAGAAAAAAGAAAGTGATGAAGAAGTAGAAGAGATTTAGAAAATAAGAAAAACGTAAAGTTATAAAAAGGCAAAAAAAAAAAAAAAAAAAAAATTCAATTTTAAGTTTTATGTTACCGTTAAGTGTTAAAGTAATTTTTTCTTTCATTTTATAGTTTTCCATACGTAATGTTAAGTGTTAATTATTTCTGCCATTTTTTTTTATTTTGTAAAGTTTAAGTGTTAATGTGTTAAGTGTGTAAATTACTGTACGTAGTCTGTCACTTGTTACGTTTTCTGCCTTATGCCATCCTCCTCTGCCGCGACTTCGCTATCGGACATCGTCTCACTCAAAAGGTAAGTTTCAACTTTTTTGTTACACTAATTAACTGTAACCTTTTTTTCAGAGTGTACAGGTACAGTATCAATAATTAATTTAGGTGTACGTACAGGTACAGTAACAATACACCTTCACTGATCTAAATGCTTTACGTACATACAGTACCGTAACTTTTATACAGTATCGTACCGTAGTAAAGAAAACGGACCGTTTTCTTTGGGCTTGGGGGGGATAACTTGGCTATAACTACATACTGTACATTATTGAATAATCTCATAGTGGTTTCTGGAATGGATTAGGCTGTTTTTAACGGTTGTGTTAATTATTGAATGATAGAAATGGCTGCAATGCATGTTTATTACTACAGTTTAGCGTGTTTATGAAAGAAAAGGTGACTTTTTATAAGGCTTGGAACGGATTAGGCTATTTACATGTAAAACGCGACTCAGGATACGAAAACATCAGGATACGAAACCGCATCCTGAACGGATTAATTTCGTATCCTGAGGCATCACTGTATAGCGAAAGAAATTAGGGAAAATTCATTAAAATACTAACATTATTCAGAAAAAAGCTATTATATTAAGATACTAATAACATTAATGCACTGCAATGACAATTACTGTATAGTACCTAAACTACCTTTTCAACTTGATTCTCCAATACCCAACAGCATTATTCTATAACAGGAGGTCCTCGGGTTATGGCAGTCACGATTAACAATGATTCGCAGTTATGAAAGGGCTGCCACAAGGTACTGAAAAAAAATAATTGTAACTCATTTTTGAGCTACAACATTTTGTTTGATAATATGACAAACTACTTCCCAAAACAGAGAGCATCTAACATCATGGAGTAGCGTGTTACACGTTACTTTAGCATTAGACTGCCATCTTAGTTTATGATACATATTCAGGATTTCGGTGTTCTTTTTTTTTTTTTTTTTTTTTTTTTTTTAAACAAGGGAGACTTTTATTAGCAGTGTGCAGGCCAACCATAGGAATACAGGTAAGGAATTTTTATATGTACAGTATGCATTACATATTGTTTACTATTACTGTACTGTATAAGTGTAGGTAGTACATGGTACTGTGCAGGTATTTCTATGTATAGGGTACAGTAATCTACGAGTGGTAAGGGATTGTTTGCTCTTTTTATCAAAGTATATTATACATATACAAAATGTTTGTATGTATGTATGTATGTATGTATGTATGTACAGTATGTTATATATATATAAATCCGACATACGGTGAAAATCAAATTCCGATGCAGCATAGAAACGGATCCCGCCGTGACCCGAGGATCTCCTGTATTCACTGAGGAAATAAAAACTATACTGAAAATTCATCACTACTCACTTTTGCGGCTTCTTCAGATTTCTTGTCTTTGTCTCAAGCTTCTTTTCTTCCTATGGATAAAAACATAAAACCACTTTAGGAAAAAAAAGAAGAAGAAGAAGGTACTTTGGGTCCACTATGGGTATCATTGTTCTGCACTATCAAAAAAGGGAATTTCCTTTTAATAGAAAACAAATGCTTCTAGATCCATATCAAGCAATAATCAAACAGACACCGATAGTTACTTTTACACTTCAAAACACTGAGCAAAACATATTAGTCATAATTTACCTACATAATGCAAAACTCTTAAATCCACAGTTGGTACAATATGATATTTTAATTATAAAATAAATTTTTGAATATCCTTACCCGGTGAATATATAATAGCTGCAACTCTGCGGCTCGACAGAAAACACACTCAAAAACTCGCGAGCCATCGCTATGAAGGTTGCGGGTGTGCTCACCAGCGCCACTATCAGCCAGATACCACTCTTGCATGTAAACAAACCCTTCAATTCTTCTCGTCCCGCTGCGTCTCTATTGGGGAGGAAGGGAGGGCCTTTAATTTATATATTCACCGGGTAAGTATATTCAAAAATTTATTTTATAATTAAATTATCATTTTTAAATATTTAACTTAGCCGGTAAATATATAATAGCTGATTCACACCCAAGGCGGTGGGTAGAGACCAGAGTTAATTAAGTTTACAGCGTATAAGCTAAGAGTTTTTGACAGTTATCAATATAACAAAACCAAAATATATAGGTACCTGGTAAGGAAGTTGACTTAGACGATTACTCTGCCTTATAAGTCTGTCTTCCTCACGAAGCCCAGCGATCCTCTTAAGATGCTGAAAGACTCCCAGGAGCTGAAGTATTAAGGGCTGCAACCCATACAACAGGACCTCATCAAACCCTTAATCTGGGCGCTCTCAAAAAATGACTTTGACCACCCGCCAAATCAATCAGGATGCGAAAGGCTTCTTAGCCTTCCGTACAACCCAAAAAAACAATATTAAAAACATTTCAAGAGACAGATTAAAAAGGATATTGGAATTAGGGTAATGTAGTGGTAGAACCCTCACCCACTACTGCACTCGCTGCAACAAATGGACCCAGTGTGTAGCAGTCCTCGTAAAGAGTCTGGACATCTTTTAAGTAAAATGACGCGAACACTGACTTGCTTCTCCAAAAAGTCGCGTCCATAATACTTTGCAGAGATTTATTTTGCTTGAAGGCCACGGAGGTTGCTATATCTCTAACTTCGTGCGTCTTAACCTTAAGCAAACATCGGTCTTTCTCATTCAAGTGAGAATGAGCTTCTCGTATTAAAAAAATCTGATAAAATATGACAAAGCATTCTTTGACATAGGCAATGAAGGTTTCTTAACTGAGCACCATAATGCCTCAGATTTACCTCGTAATGACTTAGTACGAGCTAAATCGAACTTAAGAGCTCTAACAGGACATAATACTCTTTCCAGTTCGTTGCCTACGATCTCTGATAAGCAAGGAATATCAAAAGATTTAGGCCAAGGACGAGAAGGCAGTTCATTTTTGGCCAGGAAACCAAGTTGAAGTGAACAAGTGGCTTTTTTCTGTAGAAAAGCCGATGTTCTTACTGAAGGCATGAAGTTCACTGACCCTTTTAGCCGAAGCCAAGCACACTAGGAAAAGTGTCTTGAGGGTGAGATCCTTCAGGGAGGCTGAATGTAATGGCTCAAACCTGTCTGACATGAGGAACCTTAGGACCACGTCTAAGTTCCATCCAGGAGTTGCCAAACGACGTTCCTTAGAGGTCTCGAAAGACTTAAGGAGATCTTGGAGATCTTTATTGTTGGAAAGATCTAAGCCTCTATGTCAAAAGACCGAAGCCAACATGCTCCTGTAGCCCTTA
The DNA here is from genome assembly GCF_036898095.1 of Palaemon carinicauda. NCBI lineage: Eukaryota > Metazoa > Arthropoda > Malacostraca > Decapoda > Palaemonidae > Palaemon > Palaemon carinicauda. The sequence goes on from NC_090732.1 coordinate 159,156,337, forward strand.
ATCGTGGGAGCTGAAAGGGAGTGAACCTTTCTCAGATGTAAAAGAAAATCTGCGATTTGGGCTACAGAGGTACTGGACGAGGACACAGATGCTGACTTGCACCAGTCTCGAAAGACTTCCCACTTCGACTGATATACTCTAATGGTAGAAGCTCTCCTAGCTCTTGCAATCGCACTGGCTGCCTCCTTCGAAAAGCCTCTAGCTCTTGAGAGTCTTTCGATAGTCTGAAGGAAGTCAGACGAAGAGCGGGGAGGCTTTGATGGACATTCTTTACGTGGGGCTGACGTAACAGATCTACCCTTAGAGGAAGACTTCTTGGAAAGTCTACCAGCCATTGAAGTACCTCGGTGCACCACTCTCTCGCGGGCCAGAGGGTAGCAACCAACGTCAACCTTGTCCCTTCGTGAGAGGCGAACTTCTGCAGTACCTTGTTGACTATCTTGAATGGTGGGAATGCATATAAGTCCAGAAAAGACCAATCCAGTAGAAACGCGTCTATGTAGATTGCTTCTGTATCTAGGACTGGAGAGCAATAGATTGGTAACCTTTTGGTCAACGAGGAGGCAAAGAGGTCTATGGTGGGTTGACCCCAAGTAGCCCAAAGACTCTTGCCCACGTCCTTGTGGAGGGTCCATTCCGTGGGTATCACCTGACCCCTCCGACTGAGACAGTCTGCCAAGACGTTCCCCTGGATGAATCTCGTCAACAGGGAGATGCCTCGAATTCTTGACCATAAGAGAAGGTCCCTTGCGATCTCGAGCAGCGTGAAGGAGTGTGTGCCTCCTTGCTTGGAGATGTACGCCAAAGTTGTGGTGTTGTCTGAGTTGACCTCTACCACTTAGTTTCGAAGAAGCTTTCTAATATCATCAAGGCCAAGTGGACTGCTAATAGCTCCTTGCCGTTGATGTGCATGCTCTTCTGACTTGAGGTCCACAGACCCGAGCATTCCCGACCGTCCAGGGTCGCACCCCAACCCAAATCCGACGCGTCTGAGGACAACACGTGGTTTGGGTTCTTGACTGCTAGGGATAGTCCCTCTCTCAGACTGATATTGCTGTCCCACCATTTCAGGCATGCCTTTACTGGTTCGGAGACTGGGAATGATACCGTCTCTAATGTCTTGTCCTAGTTCCAGTGAGAGGCTAGATGGAACCGGAGAGGCAGAAGGTGTAGTCTCCCTAGTGAGACAAACTGCTCCAGGGATGAGAGAGTCCCTACGAGACTGTTCCAACTCCTGACTGAATAAACGTTTCGTTTCAGCATTAGTTGGACTTCGAGCAGGGCTTGACTGCGAATCTCCATCACCAAATATAGAATAATCTGGGATGGGATCAGTTGGGACTTTTAGGTTGACCAAAAGTCCCAACTCCCTGGCCAGACTCAACGTCCAATGTAGATCCTGCAGACAGCGAAGACTGGACGATGCTCTGAGAAGCCAGTCGTCCAAGTACAGGGAGGCTCGGATCCCCGATAGATGGAGGGATTTTGCCACATTCCTCATGAGCCTCGTAAACACGAGAGGCGCAGGACTGAGGCCAAAGCACAGGGCTCGAAACTGGTACCCCACATTCCTGTAAACAAACCTCAGAAACGGTTGGGAATCTGGGTGTATAGGAATGTGGAAGTATGCCTCCTGAAGGTCGAGAGACCATCCAGTCGCCTTCCATAAATGCTGTCAAGACAGCCTGGTAGACTTCATCGTGAAGTTTGTCTTGACAATGAACACATTGAGCGCACTTGCCTCTTACGTACTCCTGCAGTGAACATGGCTGCCAAATCATTGGAGCCATCCCTGAGGGACTTGTTCCTGCAGAGAACGTGGCTGTCAGATCATTGGAGCCATCCCTGAAAGCCTTGTTTATGCATGACATAATTGTACAGCAAAACTTCAAAGGCTCGAAAATAGCTCTGAAGTCGACCTGTAAAATCTTGGAGCGTCTCATGGCCAGGCGCCAGGGAGAGTCTATGAGGTTTGAGAAGTCTATCTGGGCAGAGGCAGGAACTCCCAAACCGAAAACTTCTCTCGTGTCATATCAGACTCTCGCTCTATAAGCAAGCTTAAAAGAAGGGAAAGCAAAGGCTGTCTCCCCCAAACTCCTCCTGGTGATAAACCAGTCGCCTAGCAAACGTAAAGCTCTCTTAGAAGAGCGAGAGAGCACTAGCTTATAAAACAACGGCTTCGAAGTAGCTAGGCCTAGTGTAAGCTCTGACGTTTAGGCGAACGAGGAGCAGCAGTTACAAAAAGATCCGGACAAAGATCCTTAAAAATCAGCATGATTTATTTAAAGTCCATAGAGGGCTAAGCAGCTTTAGGCTCCTCTCTGTCTGACAGAGTCCTCAAGGGAATATCAGTAGGAGGGGGAACAGCAACTTCCTCATCTGAAGGAACCTTGTCCGACAATAGGCGAGTCTCAAGCAAGGGAGAGACCTACCGTGGTGGCAATGCTTTACAAGCAGAGTCCACACGCACTGGTGCATTAGTAGCGGACCAGGACGCAACGTCATGTAACTGCTTGACAGTCTGTGAACTGTCAACAACAACAGGTGCGTGAGGACGCACAGCGTCCACTCGAGACTGCTTTGACCGCCTAGACTGAGCAGTCAAAACAACTCTAGAATGCGGAGGTTGACGCTCAGTGTCAAAACAAGTCAACTCCGATAGTTGGCGAACGTCCTGAACGTCAACAGGAGCATCAGCAAGTGGCCTAACGTCCAAATTTGGCTGAAAATCCACACGAGACCGCATCGAGTGTGGTTCTAAACAACCTGACTGACGTGACTTGACTACGCCAACGTCAACAGGACGCACAAAAGGAACGTTAGGGTGGCTGAAAGCCAGGATCTCGATGAGATAAACGGCTAGGCTCAACGGACTTATCGGCAGAATAGTCTTCCATAAGGGAGGCAAGCTTATTCTGCATGTCTTGCCGTACAACCCATTTAGGATCAACGGGAATGGTTGCGGTAAGAGACGAGGGTAACGTCTGTGACTGCAAAACCTTGCCTACAAAAAGACTCTCGGAGTCTGTGTTACGTTTTTGTTTAGGCGGCGAGCAGTCTTCCGATGACTGCATAGGGTCAGAGCTGTCCTAATAGTTAAAACCAGGACGCTGGACCTGTCCTGAAAGGACTGACTTTCGCTTAAAGGGCCTCGAAACCTTGTTCCACGGTTTCTTATGCGAAAAGCCTTCGGATGACGAGGAGAAAATCGTCTCTCTCGCCTTATGGTAGGGGTGATCTTGGTAAGATACACCTGATACCATAGAGGGAACGTCTGTTCGCTGATCAAGGCCTCTCGAACCCATAAGTCGTACGACATTACTTCTCCCCTGGGCTTGGGAGCTTGCAAGAGGTCCCGGACTAGGCTAACGACAGGCACGAACAGACGAACCCTCGGTCGCAACACTGATAACACTTTGCGCAATATCACTATCACTACGATTTTCTGTTTTGCACTTATTTCACTGAAATCGAAATTTTTAACAATTCACATTAGGTATGAATAAAACTGATTTCTACCTGAAGCACGCAATTCTACCCTCATCAAAAGGTTGTAATTGCGAAATCAGTCGTATAATGTAAGCACATTAATACCAGCAAAAAACAGTAAACATATTTTAAGATAAAAAAATCAGTAACTGAGGAAGAGACTAAACACTAGTTCATTCAAAACTACGTTTTCAATCTCTCACCGTACAGTGCCTTGGGACGAGAATAAAAACTAAAAAGGTTTTATCCTTTCTCCCCGTACAGAGACTAGGGACGAGAGTAACTCGAGAACAACGTTACTCGCTTGGGACGAGATAAAGATCGGAACGTTCTCTCTCCTCTCTCTCTCTCTCTCTCTCTCTCTCTCTCTCTCTCTCTCTTGATTTCGCACCGAAGAGAAGAGCCCACTTACCTTTCGTCAATAAACAGGTTATTTGACCAAAGGAAAAAACTGAAAGGTTTTTCAATTAAAAGTTCCTTTAAAATAGTCTTTAAAACATTTAAGCTTTGAAAGAAAAAAGAACAAAACGTCAGAATCGATTTACTCTTTCTGCAAAGTGAAACCGTGATACTCTCTCTCTCTATCGTAACGATAGAGCGCAAACTGCGTAGCATAAATAAACTAAACGTTAGTTCATCTTTGAAACAGTACGAAGACTATTCAAAGAAAAAAAACCATCATAAAATATTTACTAAAAATATTTCATTTAATAAGTTTTAAATCATTTGCTCTGTAAAAGTTATTTACGATTGAAAAGGGCTCAACGTTGTTTAACTTCGGTTTCCAAGTTAGGACCGCCTACTCTCAGGAAAGGTCGCATATAAACAAATCATTAAAATTTATTTTGATGTTTATTATAAATGGAAAGCTAACCGAAGAGGCCTAATAAAGGCGGTTGAGATATAAAATATATAGAGGAAAATCTATAATTAATTTATAACGTGATAAGATAATTGCTAAAAGCCTAAAACACACTTCCGTCTAAGGGAAGGGTCGGCCATTTAAAAGTCAAAGAAAGTCCATACTCTCTCTCGTCATCAAAAATTAAATCTATCCAAAAACGAGTTCAAGATTTAAGATGAAGATAAAACACCTGCACTGCGTAAGCTCAAACCAAAATGAAGTACTTCACCAAATATGTTGAGAAAACTCCAGGTTCTACAGCGAGTATTGATACGTCTTGTCGTCAACGTCGACAGAGAAGAATTGAAGGGTTTGTTTACATGCAAGAGTGGTATCTGGCCGATAGTGGCGCTGGTGGGCACACCTGCAACCTTCATAGCGATCGCTCGCGAGTTTTTGAGTGTGTTTTCTGTCAAGCCGCAGAGTTGCAGCTATTATATATTCACCGGCTAAGTTAAATATTTAAAAAGTAAAAATAATGGAAAAAAACTGTGATGTACGTGCTAGAAAAAATACATTTTAAAAGTAATATGAATTTTTCCTAAATTGATAAACCTATGTCCTTTAAAATAGAATGTCTTAAGCAGTGCTGGAACAGCTGTTGAAATTGTTGATAAAGTAATGTAGTTGACAAAAGGTGGTGAGTGCAGGCATGTAGCCACACAAATCATCCTGTGAAAGACTTTACTTTTGACCACCTCAAGACCAAGATGGGTGGGTGGTTAGGGTGGGAAGTTCAACTTTAAAATAGTCAGCTTTGTATCGCTAGAAAAATTACAGATTTCTTTTGAAATTGTTATTAATTCCTATGTCTATACAAACCTTTGTTCCTTTGAAAAAGGAAGACTTACTTAGAGGGTAGGATATCCTACATAGAACCCACTAGTTGTGTCTTCCTCTCCATGGTCCTGTATGTGAAAAATTGTAATAACTCCAGCAACTTCCTATCAGCCTATAATAAACATAAGTACGTTGAAAGGGACTGACCAGCACTCAGTTGGTGAAAGAATCTTTTTGCCCCAAAGGAGGGATGTAGTTTGGAATTAAATACATAGAGTAAGATGGTCATTAGTTGGGTATTCATCTCAATATCCTACCTATCATAAAGGAAGGATGGGGAGAGAACAAGCTCTTACAGATCCAGTCTGATAAGAATGACTCAGAAATGTAGCTTATCAGCATCAATGTCAGATCCAGCGTATAACAGTACGAATGCTTCATCCACAAGTGAGTGGAAGGAAGAAAAGGCAGATGGGGCAGTCATTCTACCTTTCCTTGGGAGATGTAAAGGCTACACAACTGTACTTCTGCAGCTGCCACAGAGCAAAGACCAAAAGTGCTGAAGGACTTTGGGGAACAGTCAGACACCCCCCCCCCACACATATAATTACTTACACACACACACACACACACTCACAATCACATTCTCACTCTCTCTCATACGATACTAATATGTAAATATTACATTCATTATTACTAGATACAGTTATGTGTGCCCGAGTGTACCCTAAAGCAAAAGAACTCTACCACAAGACAGTGGAAGGCCATGGTACAGGGGCTATGGCACTGCCCAAGACAAGAGAACAATGGTTTGATTTTGGAGTGTCCTCCTAGAAGAGCTGCTTACCACAGCTAGTCTCTCTTCTACCCTTACCAAGAGGAAAGGGGCCACTGAACAATTATAGTTCCGTAGCTAACCCCGCAACCAGAGAGAAGGACCCATGTAGTACTGTCTGGCCAGTCAGAGGACCCCATAACTCTCTGGCGGTAGAATCTCAATGGGTAGCTGGTGCCCTGGCCAACCTACTACCTATGGCCAGTATCTCCTCATTTGTAAATTCATAAAAGGGATTTTGACGAAGGAAAATCTATTTCTGGGAAGAGGCCTGTGACGCCCGGTGAAAAGGTCCTTCTTTACACTTTTCTAATATAAATCTTCCAAATATACAAGAGAAAGATAAAAGCATGGAATGCAGAGGTTATAACCCTCGCGCGATCACCTTGTGGGTGTCGTGTATTTAACAAGGGCGTGTGAAAACCACTATTCACAGGCTGTCTTCCATTTAGAATATCCCTTCATCAATGGGGAGGGCCGTGACAGGCCCTAGAGAACACAGTTGGACTACCCCACCGACACCCACCACGCACGCCCTCTAGGACATCCTTCTGTTTTGGACTTGCCCGCTTAGTCGATAAGTGTTTTGCTCAGTGTTTTTCGCAAGTGATTGTCGTTAATTCAACATGACTGACGTTGCTACTTCACCTTTACCAATGTTAAGTACCATAGTTTGTTTTGACAGTTTATTTCAGTACCGGGCATTTGTTCTTTTTCCAGTATTGTGGATTTTAGTTTTGGTAGCGATTGGCCTGCCTCGGTATCGGCAGCCATTTTGGGTTTTGTTTGCTTCGGTAATTTTTCAAGTTAATATTGCCCATCTGGTACTCTGTCATCTAGGTTATATCACTTACGTTTTATGACTATTTTTATTATTATTATTTTATTATTGTTTTTACTATGGTATTTTTTTGCTAGCAAGTCCAATTTGGACGAACGAAGAATAACGTTCTTGCCTTGGTTATAGTTTACGCACAAGCCTCGGGAAGGTGCTCGTTTTAGACTATATCTTTATATTTATTTGTTATGTTGTCGTTATTCTTCGTTCTTGGTTATTACAATTTTATCAATATTCTTATCATATTATTGTGTGATTTTGGTTCTTTATAATGTAACCATGAGAGCGTGAGCATAGAGTGCTCGTTTTCTGTTACTACAGTTACAAGTTACCCTTTCTCTCGTTTTCTTTCTTAAGCTCGAGTAAGGAGAGGTGGATTTCCCGTTTTCCTTTGTATACGATCACGAGTTATTCCTGCCTCCGCTTCTTCTCCGGGTTTATGATATTACGTTTGATGGTATTTACGTTTTATTGATGTGGTTACTGTTAATATAGCTAGCATTATTAATACGTTCCGTTAGTGTATGAGTCATTATTTTGGGATCGCTTTATGCCCACACCCGTAGCTCCGTTCTCTTCGGAACGTTCACAGCCTTGAGTTATACTCCGCTATAATGGATACTCATTGGGTGAGAACTAGTCAGATATTTGGAGTGCAACGGTGAAATCCGGCACTCAGATTCCGGCTTCGGCCTTATGCACACGAACCTTTTTTCATGATTAATTGTAGTTTCATTATTACGGTCCTTTTTCATCGAATCTCCGGCTTCACCGGAGATCACACTGACGTTCAGCATTAAGGTTATTATCTTACCGCTGATGTTCACGTTTTCACTATGACGGACCTTTGTCACCAGATCTCCGGTGTCAACAGAGATCACTCATACGTTCAGAACTGGGGTTAACATTATTTTACCGATGAAGTTTATAGTTACATGTTATGTGGTTACTGGATTTTAGTATATTAATTTGTAGCTCTAGCTAACAATTCTAAAAACAATATTAGTCGCACATAATTAATGTTATTTATTTCTTTTGATTCATCTGTTCACTGACCAGAGTCTCAAGGAACAGTAAAATGGCCTCTCATGGCATGGTTGGTTTCGACCTGGCTTTTTCATTAGAAGGAGCTAGCGTTCGATCCCAAGTACGGAGTAGAAATTTATTTCTATTTGAACACGATGTTGTATGGATATTTATCCATAAATATACATATATATAATTAAATATATGCATAAATATAGACATATGTATTATATACATGTACAAATATACACATAAACATATATATTTTTGTTTATAGATAATTTGGTTGATCCCAGCCTATGAATAGGATCACTAACCAGAGTTTCAAGGAACATCGAGACTTATGTCTCCTTTCTTTTACAGAAGGTCCGCCTACATGGTATGGTTCCCGGAGTCATGCACGCTCTGCTACGAGCTGTCTTCCCTACTCCTGAACGATGATGTAAGTTGGTTCTAATTTGTTTCTTTTTGGTATCCTTTGGCGATGATTTAATTTGTTCTTGATTTATGTATACATCGCTTATTGAGGAGAACGGTCTTCTCCTTCGTCACTAATCCCCTCACTTCTTTCAGGATGATGATGAATCTCTCCGGGCTGCAAGAGCGGCTTTCCGCCCTTGGGTGTCAAGATTTGGATGGAATGCTCCATCTGGCGGACCCTATCTCCTCGGCGTGTCCTCTCTAGGGTTGGACGTCGACCCCATGGACGGGCAGGTAGGTGGTGATGAGTTTTGAGCCTTCAGCTTTGCCATTATCTGCGTCACCGGCCTAGGACCCTCAAAGGATCCTGATGTTCATATTACCTTGCATAAAACAGTGACTGCTAAAAGACAGTCTGATAAGTCCAGGCCTTCGACAGCGGGTCGTGCTCAGGATCCCTCCTTCCCCGCCGACCTGATCAGGGATGGGGTTAAAGAGCAGATACAACACATTCTAGGGCAAGCCAAGGAGCTATGACGGAGCTCAAAGATATGGTGGCGAATCTGATCCGTTCAGGAACTCGGATGTCTCCCCCTACAGCCCCGGACACATCGAAGTAACCTCCTTCGATAAAAACAACCCATAGAAATTTGCCTTACATGTCCCATATATAGATGGTACCATAACTCTGGATGGCATAGGCGTCCGCCCTCTAGAGGCCCTAGAATTTACTCTACGGGACTAGAATTCCCATTCAACGGATTCGTTCGTTTGAAAGAGCATGCCTTGGTTAGGTTAGACAAGGTACCAAAGGTAACGGTAATATTTCCTAAAGAGTAGGCCCAAGCTGTCTGGGCCAGGATGTTGTCGGTCTGGGGGTACGCTAATTCCAAGCGCACCCCACACAATGGGGCCTACGCCATATCTACAACTGCTCTCATTATTACCTTGCCTATTACGGATAAATTGACAGGTCTTACTATTCAAGATGTCAAAGAAGGTTCTGCCATGGCGGCTCCTAAAGAGACGGACCCCACCTCGGGGAGTCCCTAGCCTCGATTTATCCGACTGAGACCTTGTTTCGGATATTCACGAAGAACCTATCTGTCCTAACAAATCGACCTAGACGCTTTGTGGTCTGCTCGGGTTAGTTGTAGGAAATACGTTCTGTCTGAGGCCTCTATCAGACATGAACCGAACAGGCTGATAGCTTCCTCCTGCTGGGGTAAAACCCTCTTCCCTCAGGAGTTGGTGAACAAGGTTCTACAAGATGATACGAGAGCAAACCAAAATTGCAGGTGAGGCGGGGCCTCACTGCCAAAAAGGTCGAAGACCAAAAGCAAGTTTTCTTCAAGAAGAAGCAGAGATTTACCCTCTACAAAACGAACCGGGGTCACTGCCATCAATCGTCAGTTACCCACTCGTCATCACAGTCTCCCTCTGATTCGACGTCTCTGCATTCGAATCCCCCTCATCAGGTGGTCTACCTCACTGATTCCCCAGGTACACAGCCCAACCCCGTTTGGATGTCCTCGCCTGCATACAGCCCTAGCTCCGAACCCTCAGGTTCCTTTCGTGGACACCAGAGAGGAAGCTACAGGAGTAGAAGACAGTTCCGCCATCGAGGCAGACCTAGGAAAAAGGGGGCTCGGAGAAGGAAAGGACCTAGATTCACTCCCTCACAACGAGGTGGTCCCGGTAGGGGAGAGACTTTACCACTTTCGAGACCATTGGACCTTCGATCCGTGAGCTCATAGCATAATCTCTAAAGGTTTGAGGTGGAAATGGCCACAAAGTTCTCCTCCTCCACCAGTGACCTTCTCCCAGAAATCCACTCCCATCCTGAAAGAGTACACCACAGAGTTACTCAAGAAAAAAGTAATCAAACGGGTTCGATCACTGAAGTTCCAGGCCGCCTGTTCACAATTCCGAAGAAAGGCTTGTCGGCATTGAGAGTGGACCTGGACTTGTCAAAGCTAAACTCTTACATTCTCTGCGACAAGTTCCGGATGTTGACTATCTCTCGGGTACGGACCTTACTTCCCCGTGGGGCCGTCACCACCTCTGTGGACCTTACCGACGACTATAATCATGTGCCTATAGCTCGAAACTTCTCTCCTTATCTGGGTCTCCGCCTAGGCAGGAAAGCCTTTGCGTTCAAGTCATGCCCTTCGGCCTCAACATTGATCCCAGGATATTCACGAAACTGGGAGAGACAGTGTTAGAACAACTCAGGAACCAAGGGATACAGATCATTGCTTACCTGGACGGTTGGCTCATTTGGGCCCGGTCGGCCATAGAAGGCAACAAAGCTACGAAGGAAGTACTTCGATTTCTCGACAACCTGGGATTTCGAGTCAATCTCCAAAAGTCCCGCCTGCAACCATCAGGCCACTTAGAATGGTTAGCCATTCAGTGGGACCTTTCGAAGCATACGTTGTCTCTCCCTTCCAAAAAGGTAAGAGAAATAGCTTCCAAGATCAAGAATTTTCTCAAACACAAACAGGTGTCCAGAAGAGCCTTAGAAAGAATCCTCGGCCTTCTCCAATTCACTTCAGTAACAGATCTCCTATTAAAAGCCAAACTCAAAGACATCAATCGAGTTTGGAGAAAGAGAGCTACAGTACCTTTAAGAGACAAGGTCTCGAAGATCCCCTCTGTCTTGAAAATGAGACTAGTCCATGGTCCGAACCGAAGAACCTCTCCAAATCGGTTCCTCTACAATTCTCACCTCCACAAGTGACATTCCATACAGACGCGCCTCTAAGTGGATGGGGGGATTACTCCGAACATCAGATGTTTCAGGGCTCTTGGTCACCCGCCATGAAACAGTCCCATATCAATGTTCTCGAAGCCATGGCAGTGTTCTTGACCCTGAAGAGACTCTCTCCTCCGAGGTCGACCCACAGAGTAGTGTCAGACAGCACAGACGTAGTACACTGCGTCAACAGAGGAGGATCCAAGTCACCCAACCTGAATCAGATCCTGATCACTATCTTCGCCTGGGCAACAGAAAAGAACTGGTTCCTGTCAGCAACTCACCTAGCGGGAGTCCAGAATTTGAGAGCGGATTCACTATCCAGGACGAAACCACTGGAGTCAGATTGGTCTCTAGACATAATTTCATTCCGGTGGATACTCAGGCTGCTTCCGGGCCTCCAGGTAGATCTATTCGCAACTCAGATGAATCACAAACTTCCTTGTTATGTGACCCCAACCCTGGACCCTCAGGCTTATGCCATGGACACATTAACCCGGGATTGGAGCCATTAGAAGAAGATTTACCTATTTCCCCCAGTGAATCTTCTAATGAAACTTTTACACAAACTACGCTCCTTCCGGGGGGCAGTGGCTTTAGTGCCACCTCACTGGCCAAAGAACAGTTGGTTTCCTCTCCTCCTCTAGTTGAAACTCCGTCCCTTCCGGATCCCGTTCCCCAAACTAACCCAAGTAATCCAAACTCACTGTGTCAGATTACTCAAGGATAGCCAAAACTCTAACTTTGTGGACTATATGAAGTTGGCAGCTCGTAGAGACGCGAACATTGACCCGGAAAACGTTCTCTTCATCGAATCAGACAAAAGGGACTCGACAATTCGCCAATATGATTCGGCCGTTAAGAACTAGCAGATTTCCTAAGAGTTCAGACCATACTCGTATGTCTCCGAATTTAGCCATCTCCTTCTTGAGGTTCATATTTGACAAAGGCCTAACAGTTAGCACTTTAACCACCATCAAGTCAGCTTTGAAGATCTTCCTTGTTGGGTTTAACATTAACCTAGCTGGTTCCTATTTCTCATCTATTCCAAAAACATGTGCTAGGCTTTGACCTTCGGTTCGGCCACAAAAGGACTCTTGGTCTCTGAACGGTGTCCTCAAACTTGCGACGGACACGGACAATGAATCCTGCTCTTATATCACTCTTCTTAGGAAGACTTTATTTCTAACGGCTTTAGCCTCAGGTGATGGAATATCAGAACTAGCAGCTCTCTCACGAAACCCGGAAAACATAGATTTCCTCCCTTCAGCCGAAGTACTCCTTTCTCCAGACAAAGCTTTCCTAGCTAAAAATGAGGATCCGCAAAATAGGTGCTCCCCTCGGAAGATTATTCTTCTTCCCCAGGATCCTTTCTCTGTGTCCAGTCACTACTCTCAAGGCCTTTTTAGCTAGAACTGCCACCCGCTTGTCTGGCCCCTTGGTTATCAGGGAACAAGGAGGTACTATTTCCATTCACGGTATCTGGCAACAAATCCTCTACTTCATTAAACATACTAATCCGGAATCATTTCCCCAGGCTCATGATATATGGTCAGTAGATACCTCCATCAATTACTTATAGAACAGGGACTTTGATGATTTTAAAAAATATAAGGGTTGGAAATCCCCTATGGTTGTCAAACGCCACTATCTAAAGATCTTACAGGCCCTTAAATACCCGACGATGGCAGCGGGGAGCCTTATCTCTCCCCATTAATCTCTTCTTCTTCCTTTCTTCCATCTCTTCTCTTCTCCCTCCTACCCGCCACTCACACCACGTCACCACTCTCCTGGGTAGTTCATTAGCCCTATGATATTTGCCATGTTTAATTCCTATGGTTTAACTGTTATTGTAGTTACCGTTCCTTTAATGTTTAGATATGCTTAGACATGTAAGGTTTGATGCCTTTTGCGTTTCGACACTCAGTTGATTCCTTGTCGTCATAGTTATTTAGCCTTACGTTCCCTATGTCATTTGGCTAGTTGGTAATTGGACGTTTACTTACATTATTGTATTATATTATTGTCATAAATGGTGATTGTATTCTCCTCATTATATTATTACTTTATTGGGCTTGGAAGGCATTCTCAGGTACATTTTCACCGGCCGTCACAGGTCGACCCAGAAAAGGGATTTTGACGAAGGAAAAATCTATTTCTGGGGAGAGACCTGTGACGCCCGGTGAAACCCTTCCCGGTTATTTTTGTACGGACCCACCCTTTCCTTGCCAAGCCATATGTTCTTGCAGAAGGATGACCTAGAGGGCGCTCGTGTTGGTGACGGTGGCGTGGTCCAAGTGTGTTTTCTGGGGTCTTTGTTACGGCCCTTCCCTTTGATAAAGGAGTTATCTAAATGGAAGACAGCCTATGAATAGTGGTTTTCACACGCCCCTAATGTATACACGACACTCACGACGTGCTCGCACGAGGATAGTAACCTCTGCATTCCATGTTTTTATCTTTCTCTGGTATATTTGGAAGATTTATATCAGAAAAAGTGTAATAAAGGACTTTTTCACCGGGCGTCACAGGTCTCTCCCCAGAAATAGATTTTTCCTTCATCAAAATTCCTTTCCTGCTGTCTCAGTTACAGACAAATAAAACATGCTAGAATTTTAAGCCCTGGAAGGGCCCAGAACTTGAAATCAGGATACAGATTTCTAAGGTAAGTGAAAGATAATCTCTAAAGTTTTACCTTCCGTTCCTACGGAAATTCAAACTTTGAATCCTTATTGTCGATGTCGACACTTTCCCTGCAGGGGGGAGGAAGCACTAAACCAGTTACAAGCTTAGTGGAAACGACAGTCAACTGGAATTTCACATACAGGTCTAGCAGACCAGATAAGGAATTCTATTCAAGGTAGAAGACACATACACAAACCCACAGCTATAGTAATTTCAAGTTAATTCTCTGGTATGCTTCCATCAGGACGAGGTGGCCTGAGCCCAAAAACGGATTTTGAGCAAAGCGAAAAATCTATTTATGGGTGGGAATACCATGTCGTCCTGATGGACCCATCCTTTGCTGACCCCTCCCAAAATTACTTTATCTGCGGCCATATCTGCTTAACGACAAGAAAAGGAATGGCGTCATAGTAATAATGGGGAAGTAGGTCCACCGGGTACCTAGATTGGCACCCCCTTCTTTCGCCACTCTTCCCCCTTACATCAAACAGTTAAATCTATTCAGGGTGAAGATTGCTATGTGTCGTATCTAAAAATACGTCCCTTGATATTATGCCATATCCTTAACTGGATACTCACGCCAGGAGTTAGAATCCTGGAGACATTCGGTTTATTTCTTTGGGAGTATCACTGTAGCAAATATCCCTTAGAAGGCTACCTAAAGGAACCCTTCCATCAAGACGAAATGGCCTGAGCCCAAAAATTGCATACCTCAAGCGAGTTTTGTATTGTTAGTAAAGTTCTAATTATTGCGTAAAAAATACTGTACAGCCAAAATTTCAAAAAAAAATAAAATCAGCTGTCTTGTTATGAACAATCGAATTGGATAGCAGCTGTTTTTCTTGTATTTCAAACATCATATGATAGTAAACAATGTTACAAAGTTAAGTAGCATAAGACTGACATATTATTACATTATACCCTTTTTAGCTACGGTCAAAATATCCTCAAAGAAATATACTGCCAAATATAAACAACAAGTTGTGGCTAAAGGTGAGAAGACAAAGAATGTTCATAGAGGCTAAGCTATATGGAATCGAGGAAAGCCGTGTCTGAAACTGAAGGAAAAGCAAAAAAAAAAAAAAAATTGATGGGAATTCATGCATGCAAATTATATAATTAAATGTCAATGGCCAAAATTAGAAAAAAATGTGGCAAAGTGTTTAAAAACCAGGAAAATAATTTTGTTATAACACTTTACCTTATAAAAACTTGGTCATGAAATTCGAGATATAAGAAAAATAGTCATTCTTTATTTTATATTAAATGCAGGATAGTCTATTCAGTTTATGAAACGGTAAACCAAATTGTACAAAAATCACTAACTAAAAAATTGGAAGAAAAACTAATAATTTCCTGTGTTTTATAATCAAGCACCGCATCGATAGAAATGATAAATTATCGTGCAATGGCAACATGGATGAAACTCTCATGAACTTCTATATGCCATGAAACTCAACAGTAAGTAAAATATAAGAGAAGTATTTAGAATAAAACTATCAAAACTATATGATGAATTAAAATTGATATTTCAAGTAATAATTGTTTCTTTTGGGAAATAAAAAAGATCCTTTAGTTGTCTGCCTTAATCCACTGATTTGAAAAGCATAGACGGTAGTGTTGATCAACTTATAAATGTAAGCAAATTAAAGATTAAAATTAACTTTTTATTTCTTAATAAATTACTATGTGAATATTACATACGTTACCATTAGATATAGTTGAATAAAACACCAGTTTTATCAAAATTCTGTTTATTTCAAATATAGCTGTAATTTTTCATCTTGGTAAATGAATAAGCAATTTGGACGACTTGGCTGGTCCAAAAGTACAAATGCTAATTTTATATCTCGTGTATGGTACAACCAACTGGAAATTAGCTTTACAATTAGCTTTCAAAACTTGCATGATGCACAAGCATATACGGCTTTAATATACATTGTAAAGAAAATCTATAGTTATGAGTATAATATATGACTGAAAATTAATCAGTCAAAATAAAGAAACTCGCTTAACAATGAATTTGCTTAACGACAGCGTCGCTGGAATGGAACACCATTGTTAGAGAGATTAAACAACCTTGGATAAAACAAGAGTACTGCATTATTATTATTATTACTTGCTAAGCTACAACCCTAGTTGGAAAAGCAGATGCTATAAGCCCAGGGCTCCAAAAGGGAAAAAGAGCCGTGAGGAAAGGAGACAAGGAAAAATAAAATATTTTAAGAAAAGTAACATCAAAATAAATATTTCCAATATAAACTATAAAAACTTTAACAAAACAAAAGAGAAATAATATAGAATAGGGTGCCAGACTGTACCCTCAAGCAAGAGAACTCTAACCTCAGACAGTGGAAGACCATGGTGCAGAGGCTATGACACTACCCAAGACTAGAGAACAATGGTTGATTTTGGAGTGTCCTTCTCCTAGAAGAGCTGCTTACCATAGCTCGTCTCTCTTCTACCCTTACCACGAGGAAAGTGGCAACTGAACAATTACAGAACACTAGTTAAAACCTTGGGTGAAGAAGAATTATTTGGTAACCTTAGTGTTGTCAGGTGTGAGGACAGACAAGAATCTGTGAAGAATAGGCCAGACTATTCGGTGTATGTGTAGGCAAAAGGAAGATGAACCATAACAAATGAGAAGGATTCAATGTAGTCCTGTCTGGCCAGTCAAGACCCCTAACTCTCAAGCAGTAGTATCTCAACGGGCAGCTGAAGAGAAAAAGTGAAGTCTCTGACAGGAGAGTGGACGGGGCTACTCACCAGTGATTTCCACTTGTTGTTAACTACCTAGGTAACAATTTCAACAAGAGTTCCAGCACTGCTGAATACCTTCAATATTTTATTCTAAAGGATGAAAGATTTGTATACGTGTAAAAACAATTTGTGTAGTACACAGTTTCATAAGTTTTGTCACATGTTACATTATCCAGTAATCTGTCCTTTACCACGCGTTCTAATTATGTTCTTTCATGGTATGGTTTTAATACATAAGCCGTAGGCTTGATAAGTATGACTCACATAAGTTAGAGTCAGTTTGCAGTGGTGCTTCCTACTTGTTAAAAATTCATATCATTGTTAGCACTGACATACAGCATTTACCATAAAACATAAATCATGAAATACCTTAAACATAATCAACATACCTGTGAATTTACATCTGCACTCATGGCTTGACTAATTACAGCTCGGAATATTCTATCCCACTTGTCTGCCTTCTTGGGACTGAATTTTGTTTTCGAAATGCATTTCTTTTCCTTTTTCTGAGAAAAACATTTTAGATAAGTTTGGACATCAAATTATAAAAGCAAAAAAAATTCTACCTCAACATGTAAGAAAAAATTATTTACAGATCAAAACTTACAATACAGGTAATAATAAGAGTATGACAAATTTGGAAGTAATTTGTATTTTTCCTAACCATACAAACCTGTAGCTATTTATAAGGGTATTATTTTTGGCAAAGCTGAAACGACAAGCCATTAGAATTAAGAGAGGGTTAACTACCATTTCCGCTAGTTACCAAGGGGAGGGTATCTAGCTACCCCTCTCACTTACACACCTGTGACTGTTTCACTTTGCTTGAAGGTAAGATTTTGAAGAGGGACAGGGTTGGCAGGCAAGTTTGTATAACTAACTACAGGTTTATATCATTAGGAAAAATACAAATTGTTTCCAAATTTGTCAATTGTTCTGTAATTGTAATAAAAACCAAAGCTATTTATAGGGGTTGACTCACCCATTAGGGGGTTGGATGTCCCTGCCAATCTGGCTTTATGGCCTTAGGCAAGGCTTATTTATTATGTATGTTAGTACACAAAGAAACCCTAACACCTCGCTAAACCTTGCTAAGCATGATCTGCGGCCCACACATGCTGTGTGTCGAGTTACTAGCAATGTGACGGTCAATGTATAAGTTATCCAAGTCTGTAAGAATTAACAGAGTTGACGAAGACATTCCCAATACAACCTAGCCAGGGTATCAGGACCTAACTGTATTGATACAATTCTAGGTTACTCAGGGGAGCACTGATTTACCTGCAGTGGTTAAGGCCAGCTTGTGCAGAGGACCCAGGTGTAAGTTAGAATAAGTTACAGTAGTGTACGTTTATCGTAGTCAACCTCTCTACCTCCTCGCCACCCGTCCGTCTCCTCTCTGCGTAGCAAGACCAACACCTGCGCTGGACTTTCTAAGGTAAAGTGACGCTAAAAACCCGTTTCTTATTCATTATTTCTTGATAATTATTCTTTTTTAGATGTCTATTATCTAATTTAGAGTGCATATTGTCATGTGTAATTATGTGTAGTAATTTATTAAGGAGTTATCACAGGTTTTTGGGCTCAACCACGGATTACTCCTATTTCAATGTATTCTTATGGGAAAATTCGTTTCTACAGTACATCCGAACATTTTCTACATCCGAAGTCGGTTGTGGAACGGATTAAATTCGTATATAGAGGTACCACTGTACAGGATAGTACCTTTAAGAAAACAGGATCCAACTCCTATTCTAAGGGGGCAATCTTAAGAATGGCGGACACTGACAGCATGCCTTAAAAATGGTCTGAGCCATCATTAAAAGAATCATCCACTCACGAGCTCACATTCATAGGAGCCCATTGTGGGTCAGTCATCAGCTAAATCCCTAGCTGGGGCCAGAGACCTGGGAGCTAAACAATATTTCTCTGGTCTTGCTGAGGCTGATACCGAACCAAGAATGGCCTTCCGCAAATCTGGGACCCAGGGTTTTGAGGTCTAGTTCTTCAAAAGGGCTTTCATATCCTTCCTCTCTCAAAGCGAGACTGTGAAAGTCGCAAGAAGAGACGACGATTCCTTCCTCGTAACCTCCTTAGGTAGCAATACCTTGGGAAGTATAGGAGAAAGAACTGCTGCCTCCGAGGGAGGAGCAGATGGTTCGGACTGGAAAAGCTTGAGCGGCGAGAGCCGATACTTGTTGGTAAACAAGATCTCTCTCGGAGACCTCAAGACCATGCTAGTCCCTAGGTGCAAAGTATCCCATGGGGGAGGCGTTGGTTGCCATTGCCTTCTTCTCCTCTTTGCGGATTGGTCAGGGTAATACCCAATCTTTCCAACTCAGAGTCCACGTTGATGTTACAGGCCTTAGAGTCCTGGTACCATTGGTATCTGGACGACTGCTGTAGGGGAAGAGGAGGGTGAGGAGCAGTAGGAGGAGCCTGCCTTGCGGTAGTGGTACTCTATCTCTGGTCTGAGGGTGGCCTGCCCTTCCCAGAGGACTCTGATTTCTCGAGAGGGAGTACAGAAAGTGGTATTGGGACCGGTCTTGAAACCACCTGCAGCACTGCTTTGACTACCTCTACAAACAAACAGGGCATACCTTCCGCCGTGAATGAAGAAGCACCTGCTGAGGTGCTGATGAAGTGAGACTGCTTACGTTCTTTTCCAGGAATAACAAGGAAAGGGTTAGCACAACTAGATGTCCAGTCTTCTCGCTATCAAGATACGATGGCCCTAAGGGTGAATGTGAGCATGTCAAAGAGGAATAGCAAATAGGCACGCCTTGCAAACTACCGAAGAGCGATACCTCGTTTATTGCAGTTAATAGGGACCGGAGACAGGTGAAAATCTGCGAAATAGGATAGGGCCCCTTCCCCATAATTTTTGTGTATGTGTGGGTGTCCAAGAATGTTTAAAATACTGTATGTATATATGCTTTATATACAGTATATGTACAGTTTATTATGATTAAATCTATTGTATTTAAAGTATAAAATGGAGAGTTACTTGAGGAGGTGGATCAGTTTAAGTACTTGGGGTCTGTTGTTGCAGCAAATGGTGGAGTGGAAGCAGATATACGTCAGAGAGTGAATGAAGGTTGCAAAGTGTTGGGGGCAGTTAAGGGAGTAGTAAAAGATAGAGGGTTGGGCATGAATGTAAAGAGAGTTCTATATGAGAAAGTGATTGTACCAACTGTGATGTATGGATCGGAGTTGTGGGGAATGAAAGTGATGGAGAGACAGAAATTGAATGTGTTTGAGATGAAGTGTCTAAGGAGTATGGCTGGTGTATCTCGAGTAGATAGGGTTAGGAACGAAGTGGTGAGGGAGAGAACGGGTGTAAGAAATGAGTTAGCGGCTAGATTGGATATGAATGTGTTGAGGTGGTTTGGCCATGTTGAGAGAATGGAAAATGGTTGTCTGCTAAAGAAGGTGATGAATGCAAGAGTTGATGGGAGAAGTACAAGAGGAAGGCCAAGGTTTGGGTGGATGGATGGTGTGAAAAAAGCTCTGGGTGATAGGAGGATAGATGTGAGAGAGGCAAGAGAGCGTGCTAGAAATAGGAATGAATGGAGAGCGATTGTGACGCAGTTCCAGTAGGCCCTGCTGCTTCCTCCGGTGCCTTAGATGACCGCAGAGGTAGCAGCAGTAGGGGATTCAGCATTATGAAGCTTCATCTGTGGTGGAAATGTGGGAGGTTGGGCTGTGGCACACTAGCAGTACCAGCTGAACTCGGTTGAGTCCCTGGTTAGGCTGAAGGAACGTAGAGTAGAGGTCCCCTTTTTTGTTTTGTTTCATTGTTGGTGTCGGCTACCCCCCAAAATTGGGGGAAGTGCCTGGGTATATGTATGTACAGTCCTGTAATGTATACTGTACTACATTCACTCACAAATATTTTACATAAATCTACAAATACTGTAATATACATTAACTCACTCGTATAATTTGCTTAAATTTACATTTTTTAATTACTGCATACAAACCATTCACACACACATACACACTCTCTCTCATACGATACGATTATTATGGTGTTCTAATACTTCTCATTGACAGTAGTATCTTCAGCTGTAATAACGACGACGCTGAAAATGACGATAATGACGGCGATAAATCCGAGGACGATGACACACCTGTACAGTTCAATGAATGTGATGATGGTGTTACTGCACAGATATAATGAGGCCTTTAAAACAGTTCTAGAAGCGCCTCAACATCATCAGATATCGGCGCTGGGTCATCATCATCTGCTTGAGAGAGGCACAGAGGCTCCCACTCCACTCGTAGAGGGTCGAGGTTCACCAGAAGGCTCTTCCGCTGGAGGCACTGACGGTGTAGCTGACTTTTTAAACTTCGTCAAGGACATGGTGATGGTAGTTGCTGTCGTCAATTTTTCTTTTGTTGCAAAATACCCTTGTCGGCAGAGGCAGCCTCGCCATACAAAGGCACACTTTTGAGGCTGTATCGCTTTTGAAACTTGTCGAACAAGCCTGTAAAGCCTCATCCTCAAGGCAGCGAATCACTTGTCGTAGTGCTAGTATGCTGTGGTTTAACAGCATCATCTTCATCAGCTTCTTCTTTGTCATCGTCATCGGGCAAGCTTTGATCAGAGAGAGACTTGGCCTTTGTCCCGTTCATATTAGTATCCAAACTCAGGTTTTTTTCCTACAATCTGCAATCCACAAGGCTAATGCAGATTCCATCTCAATAATTCGCTTATTACGTGCGTTACCATACGTTTCGCTTTTTTGTTAAACGTTATTGTCACAGTTCTGCAGATTTTCACTTCATCTTTCCTTATGCAGCACTCAGTAGATTCGTTCACGCTATCATGGCGTGCCACCGCGGCACAAATTCAGCCTTCCTTCAACATATCTAAAAGTTTTACTCTTTCAGTGATTGTCCTCACCTTTCTCCACCTCTTCGGTTCATTTGAAGAATCTTTCATAGGGGCATGGCACTTAGCAGGCATTTTAATGGCTTTACAAAAGTTGAATGAATCGCAGAACACTACGAACGCGAGACACTTGTAAGAGTACAGAACAGCATGAACATGAGAATGGCAGAATGGCGGGATACACCCCGGGAAGAGGCTGGGAAAGGATGCAATGATGCGCTGCCAATCAGCTCACGGGATACATCCGGTAACCAATTACGTGCCTTGTCTGACTTCAAGTGGGTATAAGAACAAGCTGCTCTCCTTGTCTGGCAGCTTGGGAAGCCATTTCTTTCACGCATCAAGATGAAACATGGCTGCTTTCCACCATACGTTAATATTTTTGAATTTTTATTTTTCGACAAAAATACCCCGCGATGCACCAAGTCCGCAATAGTCGAACCGCAAAGTAGCGAGGGATCACTAGTGTTAACAGGTGAAAGAGGGTGGACAACCGAAATGGCGCACACCAATGAGCACGACTGCAGTATGGTGAGGAAATCGTCAGCAAGCAAAAGACATGGAGCGCGAAATCAAGGAGACGTGCACCTGTGACTGCTCTCTCACTGCCAATAGCATAGTGCATGAGAGCTATAGTGGATGCTCTGGTGCTGCCGAAGCATAGCGCACTGGGGAGCATGCGTGCAGTACTGAAGTAGCATGTGCTGGAAACTCGCTAAGAGCTCGCGAGTGCGCAACCTTAGACTTTCATAAACAAGAAAGGCTCGCCCGCCAACCTCGTTAGTGCTCAATGGATGAGTGAGCAACAATGAGCAAAACTCCCTTGCAAGATTAGGGTCTGTTCCCATACGCTGAAGCAGCATAAGGTGAAGCACGATCACTCGCCAGCACTCCAGGAGGAGGTTGGCGAGTAACCTTGCACGCTCATACAGCAGGAGGCCCGCACTCGTGGTAGTGAAAAAGGTCAAGCTGGGATATCTGCACACTGAAGTGCAGAAGAAACAGCAGGTTCTTCCTCATGAGAGCGAGAAGCTAGAGGCGCAGGCCCCATAGGTCCTGATCAAACAAAGCGCTCGTGTCCTGTGGACATGAAGGCGAGGAGTGGGAACTGTAAACAACCTCTGTACCCCATCATCCTCTTGTTCCAAAAAGCAATGCTCCGAGGAGCTGAACGAGGATGGAGGAATCCAGCATATGTTTTCTGAAGCTCCTTGGGGCCAACTACTCAGGTGAGGAGGGCATCGCTTGCAAACGAGACTAGATGGCAAGGCCCGGTGCTTCATGCTCTGAGTTCCAAGTGTGCTGAGCAAGCTCAGTCTTAGGCCATTTACCATAATCTGTGAGCTGAGAGGACCGACCGAAGTCAGCTTCTGGGGTCACCTCAAGAGGATTCCACATCTGGTAACAACACGGGGGTACTAGTCTGTAACTCCTCTAGTCTGTATGCCAAAGCAGTACGAACAAAGAGAGGAAGAGCAAAAGTGGAGGTTACTGCAGGTAGGGGAATGAGAAGCTCTGGCAGGTCACCTACCGTAGTCTCGAGGAGGAAGACCATACTCAATTCCTGGGGAGGTAGGTGTGCGCTGTAGAACCTCCAAAAGCCATTCCTTATAGAGGGAAACCCATAATCCAAGAGAAGGCAAAAGCTGACGTGCAGCGTTAGTGGAAATTGACTTCCCAAGACCAAGGGTGGCGCCGCTTTGGGGAAGCGACAGTCCTCTGAAGCTTAGGGTTGTCCAGGGGCAAACGGCAACCACTCTTGCTACATTGTCCTCCAGAGGAGATCAATCAAGCAGAATCAACAGGGAGGAAACGAGACACTAGCGTAAGTCGGGACTTCTTTACCTTCGAGGAAGACACTCGAAGGAGAAGAACCCCTTTTGCACTTCCTCCGTTGGCTACTCCCAACATTTGTTACTCTGACTCTCCTGCGAGCATGAATGGCTCCTGCATGCAAGGAAAAAGGTGAGCATCCATATCTGCAGCCATAATGAAGGTGTTGAAAGGGCGACCTTCCACGCCAGGACAAATCCGGATTGTGTGGAAACCTCAACTACCTCAGCACTCCTGAAAAGAAAAAATTAGTTTTAAAAGCAGTTTATATTAGGTTAATGGGAGAGTGACTGCACGTTCAGATATCTACCGAGCCAAAAATGACAAATTCGGAGATAATTTGTATTTTTCCTAACTATACAATCCTTAGCTATTTAATATGGGTAATTACTTTCGGCGTAGCTGAAAGGACAAGCCATTAGAATTTTAACGAGGGTTTACTACCCCACCGCTAGTTAGCGGGGGGTAGGGAGGGTAGCTTGCTACCCTCCCCCCTCACACCTGTATACTAAGTTCACTTTACTTAGAGGTAGGACTTCACGGGGGAGAGGGCTAGCGGGCAAGTTTGATTAAATAGCTAAGGTTTGTATAGTTAGGAAAAATACAAATTATCTCCGATTTTGTCATTTGTTCCGTAACTGAAATACAAACCACGCTATTTAATATGGGTGACTCAACCCTTAGGAAGGGTGGAATAAGTCCCAGTCATACTGACTTTCGGCTTTTGCTCGGGGACTCATTATCTGAGTGTGTCAGCACTCAACAATAAAGAGTCCCTGTACCTCGCTCGCACCTTGCTATGCAAGGGCTGCGGCCTACATAAGCTGTGTGTGAAGGATTATGTGTGACTCGTCCTAGGAAGTTGAACTGAAGTTCTTTAGATGGAAACTTAAGGCTAGGACTCTCCCAATACCACCTCGTAAGGGTATGGGAACGTGACAGTATTAACTTAATACTGGTTTACCTGCAGTGGTTTGAGGTCAGCTGTGCAGAGAACCCAGGATGCTGCTTTCCCCTAGAGAGAGGAGGATGAAGAAAAGAATAAGGGCCAGGCATACCTTTTCTTTCATGCAGACTAAAACTGGGTAAAAATGCCCTCAACCCTCTGCTACTTGTCCATTAAGGAGCCTGAGGTTTAAAACAGCTGTTGTGCAGCCACCACGGGGCCGATAGAGAACGTATCGAGACTGGTGTGGGTCACGTCTTGCAGGTAGTGGGCTGTGAAGGTCGTTTGACACTTCCATACCCCTGCTTGTAGAACCTGCGTCATTGAGAAGTTCTTTTTGAAGGTCAGGGACGTAGCTACACCCGACATCATGAGCTCTAGGGCGACGTGATGAAGGAGGGTCAGGATTCAGGGACAGATGGATTGTCTTTTGAATCCATGCTGAGATGGTGTTCTTGGTAACCCTCCTCTTCGACCTCCCAGTGCTAACAAACAATGCCTGCACTTGGGGACGAACTGCAGCTGCTCTTTTCAGATGTAGCCTCAGACTCCTTACTGGGGACAGTAGGAGATGGTCTGGGTCATCTGTTATGGAATGAAGACTCGAAATCCGGAAGGAGTCGAACCGAGGGTCCAGCACTCCCGGATTCTGAGTCTTAGCAATAAACTCTGGGACGAAGCAGAACATTACCTCCCCCCCACATCCCCTCGCTTGGCTGACGACAAAGCTAGTAGGAACACCTTCTTCCAAGTTAGGTGGCGATCTGAAGCCTGGCGTAATGGTTCGTAGGGAGGTCTCTTAAGAGACCTGAGAACTCGAACCACGTTCCATGGAGAAGGTCTCACTTCCGACTGAGGGCAGGTAAGTTCATAACTACGTATGAGTAGGGAAAGTTCCAGTGAAGAAGAAATGTCCATTCCTTTGAGTCTGAAGGCTAGACTTAAGGCTGAGCGATAGTCTTTCACTGCCGAGATTGAAAGGCGCATTTCTTCTCGCAAGTACATGAAGAACTCCGCTATTGCTGGAATAGCGGTATCGAGTGGAGAGATACCCCTTCCACGACACCAACCACAGAAAACTCTCCACTTTGCCTGGTAGACAGATGCAGATGACTTTTGCAGGTGTCCAGACATCCTTTTCGCAACTTGTTGCGAAAATCCTCTCTCTGCGAGGAGATGCTGGATAGTCTTCAGGCGTGAAGCCGAAGCGAAGCTACGGCTTTGTGAAAGATATTGGCGTGTAGTTGTTTGAGTAGCTCGTGTTGCGGAGGGAGTTCTCTCGGAAGCTCCGTAAGGAGTTGCAGAAGGTCCGGAAACCATTCCGCGTGATGCCACAGCGGAGTTATGAGGGTCATCGAGAGATTGACCGATATTCTGGTCTTGTTGAGTACCCTCTTCATCAGACAGAACGGGGGAAAGGCGTATACGTCGATGTTGTCCCACGGTTGTTGGAAAGCATCTTGAAAGAGAGCCTTGGGATCCGGGACTGGGGAGCAGTACAGCGGCAGTTTGAAGTTCAACGCTGTCGCGAACAGATCCACAGTCGGGGAACCCAGCAAAGTCAGGAGTTTGTTGGCTACTTGACAATCAAAAGACCACTAGGTACTCACTATCTGAGACGCTCTGCTCAGACTGTCGGCAAACACATTCCTCTTGCCTGGAATAAAGAGAGCCGATAGTGGAATCGCGTGGATTTCGGTCCCTCTCAGTATCTCTACTGCAAGATGGGATAGCTGTTCTGAAAAGGTACCTCCTTGCTTGTTGATGTAAACCACTACTGTGGTGTTGTCGCTCATCACCACCACTAAGTGACCCGCCAGGTGCTGTTGGAACTGTTGAAGGGCCAGAAATACAGCCTTCATTTCTAGCAGATTCATATGGAGGCACTTTTCTGATTCTGACCACAGGCCTGAGGTCCTGTGGTTCACAACGTGGGCCCCCCACCCTTTCTTTGAGGCGTCTGAAAACAGCATCAAATCCGGGGGGGAGGACGAGAAGATCCACTCCCTTTCGTAAGTTCTCGTCTGCCACCCACCACTGAAGGTCCGTCAGTTCCGCGAGACCCATAGGGATCAAGACGTCCGGGGAATCGTGTCCTTGACTCCACCGAGACTTGAGTCGCCATTGCAGAGATCTCACTCTGAAACGACCGTTGGGAACTAGACGTGCCAAGGATGAGAGATGGCCGAGGAGACGTAACCACGACTGGGATGGGAGTTCTTCTCGTCTGAGGAAAGGACTTGCGACTTTCCTCAGCCTTGCTATCCTGTCGTCTGATGGGAAAGCTTTGTGGAGATTGGTGTCCAAGATCATGCCTAGATACACCAGTCGTTGAGATGGAAGCAGAGAAGACTTCTCGAGATTTACCATGATCCCTGGATCTTGGCAAATTCTCAGAAGATTGTCTCGGTGTCGAAGAAGGGTTGACTCCGAGTCTGCTAGGATCAGCCAGTCGTCCAGATAACGGAGGAGACGGATGCCGATCCTGTGTGCCCACGAAGATATCAGGGTGAACACTCTGGTGAAAACCTGAGGTGCTGTGGAGAGACCGAAACACAGCACCTTGAACTGGTAGATCTTGTTGTCTAGGCTGAATCTTAAGTACTTCCTTGAAGACTGATGGATTTGGATCTGGAAGTACGCATCCTTTAGATCCAGTGTACACGAAGTCTCACGGTCTCACTGCGAGTCTGACCGTGTCTGCCGTCTCCATGCTGAACGGGGTCTGCTTGACAAACCTGTTCTGAGCTGAGAGGTCGATGACTGGTCTCCAGCCTCCAGACGCCTTCTTTACAAGAAAGAGTCGACTGAAGAAGCCTGGGGACCCGTCGACGACCTCTTGGAGAGCGCCCTTCTTCAACATGATCTCGACTTCTGCCCGAAGGGCTTGCCCCCTTGCCGATCCCATGGCAAGAGAGAGAGCTCAACGACACTGGATTCGCTATCAGGGGAGGTAGAGATGTTATGAACAGGACGCGATATTCTTGACTGATCACAGAGATCGTCCAGGAATCGGCCCCGAGTTGCTACCACCTGTCTGCGCAACTTTGAAGGCATCCCCCCACTGGTGGACATGCAGGGGGATTGCCAATCCTAGCGTTTGGGGCCACGGCCACTCCCCGTAGGATTTTTCCCTCCCCTGGAGGAATTTTTGCCTTTCTTGTCTTTGACAGGAAAGGGCTGCTTCGACACAGTTGCCTTTGCTGCTACTGCTGGTTTCGTCGTCTTTGTAGGGCGAGGTTGTTGAGGTGCTGGAGGTTTATAGGGCTTTGATTATAAGCCCTATAGAGGAGGGAGTCCTGGTTGGACTTCCTCCACCTCTCAAGTCGCTTGCTCTACATCTTTCGGCTCAAACAGACTACTCCCCAAAAGGGAGGAATGTCTGAGCCTACTGACCTCGGTGCTGGGGACCTTCGTGTTAAATCTTTCAGACATTGCATCTCAGCGTTTCAGGATAGAATTAGCCCACAAGTTCGAGACTTGGTGGGCTAGAAACTCGATGGTACGAGTGCCTGAAAGAAGGAAGGTCTCCAAGGCCTTCCTGGTACTCTCTTTAGACAAGTCCTCGGATCATATCAGGATGCCAAGAGACCCTAGCCAGATATCCAGCCACGAAGTTGCCTGCATGGCACACTTCGCTACCTTCTCCTGGCTGAGGATCTCCGAGGCCGAGAACGACACTGGCCGGTTGGAGTCTCTCTCGAGAGGGACTCCCCAGGAGAGCTCTTCCACCGAGTGGTGAAGGGGAAGAGCTAAACAGGACTCCTCCATGATTTCGAAGTACCTCCTCTGGTGGACACGAGGAGGTGGGAGGAGTTTGTTTACGGCACTGGAATGGCTGGAGGAGGCAAGCTCGGAGAGCTGGCTCTCGACCTTATCTCTGGCACTCTTAACCCCCTGGGACCAAGGCAAAGCCGCGCTGGCTTTAGGGGGCTTCTGGGTACCAAAGACTCGGTCCAGAACCGTGTCTTTGCCCTCTCGAGGAGGAATCTCTGGATCCAAGAATCCGTTGAGGTTCCTCATCAGAGTCAGAACTTGCCAGAAGGCATGTTCCGACTCTTGCAGCTCTCCTCCTGATGGACTAGCAGCAAGGTCTCCAGTCCACAAAGGCTCCTCTTGGGGGGACTCATGGACGTTCTCTGCGGGCTTAGCTCGCTCTGGTCTGATCCTCGAAGATGATTTCGGAATTGTCTTGGAGTCCTTCGACTCCCTCCTGGGAGGGATGCAGGATTCCAACAAAGATGGTGGGGGGCTCTTCTCCACCTTCACCCGGAAAGACTTCTCAGCGTGAGGTGGGGTTTCTCCCATTGGTGCTATGGGAGAACGCCTCACCTCACGTGAATCCCTGAGGACGGGAAATCCTCGTCCATAGGGGAGGGAGAGAACGTCTGGGGGGGAGGGAGCCTTCCTCAAAGACTTCTGAGGAGCCAGTTTGCGCGCATCAGATTGAGGGCGCGTTGTCTCTGGAACTGCTGGGCAAGCAGGAGATCGTGGGTGCGTTGTCTCTGGAACTGCCGGGCACGCAGGAGATCGTGGGCGCGTTGTCTCTGGAACTGCCGGGCAAGCAGGAGATCATGGGCGCGTTGTCTCTGGAACTGCCGGGCAAGCAGGAGATCGTGGGCGCACAGGAGATCGTGGGCGTGCAGGTGAGCGCTGGCGAGACGTGTCTGCAACTGGCGAGACGTGTCTGCAACTGGCGAGCGCTTGCACACAGGAGAACGTTGGCGCACAGGGGATACCTGGCGCAAGGGACTTACACACAATGTGTGAAAGCCCCTTTTACCCCGAAGGGACCAGTGCCCGTTGGATAACGGGATGGGTGGGCGCCCACAGCGCCTCTGCAGCCAGGAAGAGCGACGGCAGGTCAGCAGGTCTGGCAGGAGAAGGAGATCGCATACGATCTGCAGAGATCCAGATCTAAAAATGTAGCAGGAACGGTTGCTGAAGGACGAGGTTCCTCTGCGGCGGACTGCGAGGATGAAGACCCGAAGAGGCGCCTCCTAACACCCTTGTGAGGAGAAGGTAGACCTCGGCGACGAAGAGAAAGGCGAGCCTTACGTCTTATACGTCCTCTGGGAGCAGCAGGCAGACCCCGAGGGGGAGAATCACCTGCAGGATTGACCGTTGGACCTAGTTCCTCCCTCGAAGGGTGTTCGGAGGGGGGAGCTAAGCCTTCAGCTACAACAGGAGTAGAGGTTTGAACACTCTCATAAGAAGCCTCTCCCACAACAGCCTCGATGATAGACAGAGGGTCAACCTCTGCTACCGTCCGTGATTGTTTGACAGCTGGTCCCAACCTGATCATGTCAAACAGGGCTTCCTTGGAGGGCGAGCCCTGAAGCCCCAAGGAAGCCCAAAGCTGTAAAAGATCATTATTACTCACATTTACATTAGGAGAAACAATTAAATCCTCCCCTGGGGGAGGAGGAGGAGCTGCCTCGCTATGGGAGGTAACTCCCTCTCCCAAACCCCAAGATCGGTCAACAACAATACGGCCTACACTACCACTCGACGGCCTCTGGAGAGAAACCGAGGGAGCTTCGGAGGAGGTTTGGGCCACGGAAGAAGAGTCATTAGGATTTTCCTTCTTCAAAGAAACCTTTGATGGAGAAATATCCCGTTTGGACTTCCGGCGCCGGGAAAACCTCTCCCACTGGGAGGTAGACCACTCCCTACATTCAATACATACATCACCACTATCACACCGTTGTCCCCTACAATAAGGGCATAAGGTGTGTGGGTCGGTGTCTAATGACGACATGAAGGTCCCACAAGGGCGGTCAGGCAACCCAGGACACTTCCGCATTGTAGAGGCCAACTTCACAACACTCTAGAAAAAGAAAAAGCAAAAAACAAAGATTAATAATGGCTGTCGTGTAGGCGAGGGTGACAGCGGACATGATAGCAAAGTGAACTTAGTACACAGGTGTGTGAGGGGGGGAGGGTAGCAAGCTACCCTCCCTACCCCCCGCTAACTAGCGGTGGGGTAGTAAACCCTCGTTAAAATTCTAATGGCTCGTCCTTTCAGCTAAGCCGAAAGTAATTACCCGTATTAAATAGCGTGGTTTGTATTTCAGTTACAGAACAATAAAAAGTGATGACATTTCACTGGGGTGTGTGTATGTGAGCTGGGTGGCTGGTCTACCGCCCCACTACCCCCGCTAACTATCAGCAGGCAGTTATACCTCGCTAAATGTTTAGGGCTAATTTCAACTTTCACCAAAATATATATCCATAGCAAAGAGAGAAAGGATTTGTATTAGGTGTTGGAACAACCTAAACTTCTTAGTTAAAAACAAACCACTTAAACACTCATGAGAATAAAGAATTACTGTAAACATCTTCAGCTTACCAAATCTGAATTACAAGAAACACTTCCAACTTGCTCTGCATTCTTGTTACCAATTTCCATAGCTAAACCTTGCTTTTGTGACTTTGAACAATACAAGTGACTTCTAGAATCAGGAGTTTTGTTATTCATAGGAATTTCCAAGGCAGCTTCTTTGCAAATATGCCCTTCTCCCATACTGCTGCTCTCTTCATCTAAGAGACTGTCAACACAAACGTTAGATTCCTCATTTTCCAAATCTTGTAATGCTAAAACATCTTTATTCTTGTCACCATCACAAATCTCTGAAGTTTTTTCTAAATGTTGTTCTGATGCTGATGAACTCGATTTGGATGTCTTGTCATCACATGCCAATTTGACATGTCTTACAGTTTCAGATTTCTTTATACTTGGGGCTGAACAGCTTTTCTTTTCATCTATTTTCACTAGAAATTTGGATTTGGACGCTTTATCTTTACCATCTTCAGTTTTTGCTGAGGCTTTGATGTTCTGCTTTGGATTAGTTTTAGGTGTTATGGATTTAGGGATTTCTTCATGTCCATTTTGAATTGATTCACATGCATGTGATTTAGCATTTTCTTTTTTGTCAGTGTTGAAAAACAATCTGGAACTATTACTTTGCATGGCTTCACTCTCATTAGTTATGGATGAAATTTCAGTCAGACCGACTTTCATAGTTTCCTTTTCCTTGTCTTCAGATGAGGTTTCTTTATTGGGTTTTCTTAAGCTATCAGTTTCCATTTGAGATTCCTTGACGTCTCTGTTACTTTGCCGAGACTGAAGGCTGGGTTTAAGCAACTGGCTACCAGATACTTTATTTCCTCCATTACCTTGAGAGATTGATTTAGAATGATTAGAAACAAATGGAGGTGCCCGTTTTACTACACTGCTGGAAAATTTTGGAATCTTCTTCGGAACAGAGTTATCCTCCTTATCAAGTGCTCCTTTTGTAATTTGAGTTTTTCGACCACCAAAAACAGGAACCTTTTTTACTGTGGGGACAAATGTTTTTTGGGCATCATCACCTGACAAGTTACTTTCCTTAGCATCTCCAGATGGAGAATTCAGTGTCATAGGAGGACTACAGTTTAATACATCTATAGAAATTGTGGCATCTGACACAGTCCCCAACTTAGACTGGTCCTTTTTTAATACTGGCACTGAAGAACTGGCTTTGCTAAACATAGCAGATCTTTTATTCTCCCATAAATTTGCAATACCCTTTCCATGCCCACTTGTTACACTGTCTCCATCAAAAGACTCTGTTGTTAAATCTTCTAATTTCACTTTTATGGTACTTGTGGTTGAAAGGGAAGAAGCCTCTTCACTTTCAGGATGAACACCACTTTCTTGAATAGGGTCTAATGGATTGCTATCACTAAGGCTGGCTTTTTGGAAGGGTCTACTTGCTTTAGAAAAAATTGAACTAATATTTTTTGCTTTCCTCAATATAGTTGAGCCTTTTATTCCAGATGAAGATGATTGGGATGATGCCAAACACATATTCTTTGCTAATTCCCAAGGATTCATGTCTTCTATTAGATTCTCCATCTCTTCCATCCTGAAAATACCAACAACTTTAATTTAATTCTAATAAGTTTAGAGATAGGAAAAATTCAGCTATAAACAACCAATGGAGTATTAAACCCTAAATACTTTACATATATAATCATTTTCAATTGTATAGGATTCAACCACTTACTAAGGATAAAAAAAAAATCATAATATTGTCACTTTCCACAGGCTAATAATCTCGAAAAATAGTACGGTATTAGGTAATTAATGAAACTCCAAAAGATACCTTATGCTTATGCTCTTCTACACAGAAAATGTTTGATTGGTTATCTGAGATTTAAATCTATGGGTGAACAATGCATCAAAGAGTGATGCAATTGCCATTAGTGAACTAAAGTTAATAATAATGATTGTGCTATAACCTTGACAAGGCATACCATATTGACAAGGCACACCAGAGACTTAGTTTTTAGAGAGGAAATGAATATGTTATTTTGATTATAAAATAAATTTTTGAATATACTTACCCGGTGATTATATAGCTGCAACTCTGTTGCTCGACAGAAAACTCTAAGGTAAAACTCGCCAGCGATCGCTACACAGGTTGCGGGTGTGCCCAACAGCGCCATCTGTCGACCAGATACCCAGTTCTCAGTGTAAATAAAGACTCAATTTTCTCCTCGTCCCACTGCGTCTCTATTGGGGAGGAAGGGAGGGTCATTTAATTATAATCACCGGGTAAGTATATTCAAAAATTTATTTTATAATCAAAATAACATTTTTCAATATTTAACTTAGCCGGTGATTATATAGCTGATTCACACCCAGGGGGGTGGGTAGAGACCAGCAATATAAGTTTACACTTTTATGAGCTAAGAGTTTTATTTCATTTTAGAAGTTATCAAAATAACAAAAACAAAATAAATAGGTACCTGGTAAGGAAGTCGACTTGAACAATTACTCTGCCTTTTTAAGTACGTCTTCCTTACGGAGCCTCGCGATCCTCTTAGGATGCTGAGCGACCCCTAGGATCTGAAGTATCAAGGGTTGCAACCCATACAACAGGACCTCATCAAAACCCCTAATCTAGGCGCTCTCAAGAAATGACTTTGACCACCCGCCAAATCAACCAGGATGCGAAAGGCTTCTTAGCCTTCCGGACAACCCAAAAAACAATAAAAACATTTCAAGAGAAAGATTAAAAGGTTATGGAATTAGGGAATTGTAGTGGTTGAGCCCTCACCCACTACTGCACTCGCTGCTACGAATGGTCCCAGTGTGTAGCAGTCCTCGTAAAGAGACTGGACATCCTTAAGATAAAAAGACGCGAACACTGACTTGCTTCTCCAATGGGTTGCGTCCATTATACTTCGCAGAGATCTATTTTGTTTAAAGGCCACGGAAGTTGCGACAGCTCTAACTTCGTGTGTCCTTACCTTCAGCAATGCTTGGTCTTCCTCACTCAGATGGGAATGAGCTTCTCGTATTAACAGTCTGATAAAATAGGATAAAGCATTCTTTGACATAGGCAAAGATGGTTTCTTAACTGAACACCATAAAGCTTCAGAAAGGCCTCGTAAAGGTTTAGTTCGTTTTAAATAGAACTTAAGAGCTCTCACAGGGCATAAGACTCTTTCTAGTTCATTGCCTACCATATTCGATAAGCTGGGAATATCGAACGATTTCGGCCAAGGTCGAGAAGGTAGCTCGTTTTTGGCTAGAAAACCAAGTTGTAGTGAACATGTAGCCTTTTCTGACGAAAATCCGATGTTCTTGCTGAAGGCATGAATCTCACTGACTCTTTTAGCTGTGGCTAAGCATACCAGGAAAAGTCTTTAAGGTGAGATCTTTCAAGGAGGCTGATTGTAGCGGCTCGAACCTGTCTGACATGAGGAATCTTAGTACCACGTCTAAATTCCAACCAGGCGTAACCAAACGACGCTCCTTCGTGGTCTCAAAAGACTTAAGGAGGTCCTGTAGATCTTTATTGTTGGAAAGATCTAAGCCTCTATGACGGAAGACTGATGCCAACATGCTTCTGTAACCCTTGATAGTGGGAGCTGAAAGTGATCGTTCTTTCCTCAGGTATAAGAGGAAGTCAGCTATTTGAGTTACAGAGGTACTGGTCGAGGATACAGATACTGACTTGCACCAGTTTCGGAAGACTTCCCACTTCGATTGGTAGACTCTAAGGGTGGATGTTCTCCTTGCTCTAGCAATCGCCCTGGCTGCCTCCTTCGAAAAGCCTCTAGCTCTCGAGAGTCTTTCGATAGTCTGAAGGCAGTCAGACGAAGATTGATTGATTGATTGATTGAGAGTTTTCTGGCATCCTGACATCTAAGGTCATTGACGCCGATACCATTTACTGTATATGAAAATTAAAAGAGAATTCGATTAAAACCATAAAAATTAAGAAGTCATTAAAATAGTTAAATAGTTTTCAGAAGACCTGCTTCTGAAATAAATCTAAAAATTCCGCTCGCATAGTAAGACACATCATGTCCAAGAATCTTGGCAAGGATAAACCTGCCATCCTCACCTTGATTGATTGATTTAAAGTTTTCAGGCATCCTGACATCTGAGGTCATTGACGCCGGTAACAATTAACTTATGTATACAAAAATAAAAAATAAAATAAAATAAAAAATAAAAGAGTATTCAATTAAAATCATAAAAGTTGAATGTCATAAAAGTTAAATAATTTTCAGAAGACCTGCTTCTGAAATAAATCTAAAAATGCCACTTGCATGGTAGGACACATCATTTCCAAGAATCTTGGCAAGGATGAACCTGCCACCCTCACCTCGAGCCTCAAACAAATATCTATTCCTTAAGTTGTTATAATTGGGGCATTCAGTCAACAAATGCCTCACTGTTAAAGGTACTAAACAGTCGTCACAATACGGTCGCTGTTGGCCCTTCAGCAGAAACTCATGTGTCAACCGAGTGTGACCAATACGGAGACGACAAATAGACGTCTCCCATTTTCGGGGCATCATATTATACCTCCAAGGATATATGACATTTGTTACCTCTCGCATTTTATTCGCATCTAGGGTATCCCATTGCTGTTGCCATTTATTGCAAACCAATTTCTTGATGTCAGGTAAGAAATCATTACAGGCAATGGGATACCTTCTTGGCAGCAACTCGGATGCAGCATTCTTAGCCAGTGAATCTGCCTTCTCATTCCCACACACACCTACATGTGCTGGAACCCAACAAAATTGAACTGTTATACCTCTCCGTCCAATAATAAAAAGCCATTCTAAAATCTTTAAAACTAGAGGGTTATTAGAATTAAAAACTTCCATAGCTTGAAGGACACTCCTTGCATCACTAAAAATTGTAAAATTACCCTCCTTCTCCAATGCTATTTTCTCAACAGCGGTTAATATGCCATACAGTTCGGCAGTAAATATGGAAGCGGTCAGAGGAAGTGCACCTCTACAATTAAAACTATTACTATGTACCCCAAATCCAACGCCAGCATCAGATTTGGAGCCATCAGTATAGATAAAAGTTGATCCTCTATGTTCTTTAACATGTTCATTAAAAAGAGACCTGGCTTCTAGGTCTGACATATTCTTCTTATCTCCTATAAAATATTTACAAAAAGATATCTCTGGTAACTTCCATGGAGGCGTTGATGATATCTTGAATGGAAGTACCTTACATCTAATTATATCCAGACTGTTTAATAATTGTTTCACCCGAAAGCCATAGGGTTGAGGAGATTTTGGGTGCATTTCAAAGTATGTTGGGTGCCTTACAAGGCTTGCAGTCTGGAAGGCTAAAGAATTAGGGAGTCTTTGCAATCTAAACCAATACCGAAGGATAGAAGACATCCGGTAAAGGTCTAGTGGTAACTCTCCAGCATCAACAAAGAGACTTGGGATAGGTGATGTTCTGAATGCTCCCGTGGACAATCTAATACCTGCATGATGTATTGAATCTAATATTTTCAACCGGCTTGGGGTGGCTGAAGAGTATACCTCACAACCATAACTAATTTTGGAAAAAATCAAGGCCTTGTATAATTTTAAAATAGTATTGCGGTCTGCCCCCCATGATGTATGGGACAATACTTTTAAAATATTCAGAGCTTCAACACATTTTGCTTTTAGTGCTTTTAGGTGAGAAACCCATGTAAGTCTACAGTCAAATATCAAACCTAAAAATTTGGTTTCCGATACACATGGTATCCGTTGACCTTTAATGTATATATCCGGGTCTGGATGTGCTCCCCGTATACGACAGAAATGTACAATAGTAGTTTTACTTGTTGAGAACTTAAATCCATTCATATCGGCCCACTGGATAATTTTGTCAATTGAGAGCTGTAGTTTTCTCTCAACCGTTGCCATTCTGGCTCCAGCAAATGATATTGAGAGATCAACCACAAATAATGTTGGGAGAACATCCTGGGGAATGGCTGAGGATATCCCATTAATTGCTAGTGCAAAAAGGGTTACACTCAGCACACTTCCCTGAGGAACTCCTCCTTCCTGGCACTTACTCTCTGATAAGAGCTTCCCCAACTCTCACTTGAAAAACTCTATGTGAAAGAAATGCCTGAATAAATAGTGGCAGCTCTCCTCTCAATCCGATTTCATGAATGGTTTTAAGTATACCATATCTCCATGTGGTATCATATGCCTTTTCAAGGTCAAAAAATACTGTAACATGGTGCTGTTTGGAAGCAAAGGCTTCACAAATAGAAGACTCAAGTCGTATCAACACATCAGTCGTTGAGTGCATTTTTCTGAATCCACATTGAATCGGTGATAAAATACCTTTCTTTTCAAGGTACCATATCAGCCTTGCATTGACCATCTTCTCCATGATTTTACATAAACAAGATGTCAATGCAATAGGACGATAGTTTGCTGCTAAAAACTTGTCTTTACCGGGTTTTAAAAAGGCTAAAATAATGGCTAGTTCCCAAACACTTGGGTAACTATGATCATGCCATATTCTATTAATAATGCTTAAAATAAATAGCTTTGTATTAAAATGTACATGTTTAATCATTGCATATGGAATTCCATCGGGTCCAGGGGCTGTATCGTTGCAATGAGCAAGTGCGGAATCAAATTCTCTTTCAGTGAAAGGAGAATTATAACTCTTTTCTCTTCTTGTTCCAAAATCTAAAATTTTCTTTTCTTCAACGCTCCTATACTGGTGACCAGGGGCTCCTACACACTTGCTGGATACATTTGAAAAATGACTAGCCAGGGCATTGCTAACATCATTTGCTTCAGTTACATACTGACCATTCACCTTCAACACTGGTGGTGGGTTGGGGGTGAATTTGCCAGCTATCTTTTTTACTTTCCTCCACACAGAAGATGGTGGTGTTCTACTGTT
Source organism: Palaemon carinicauda (assembly GCF_036898095.1). Lineage (NCBI taxonomy): Eukaryota > Metazoa > Arthropoda > Malacostraca > Decapoda > Palaemonidae > Palaemon > Palaemon carinicauda. The sequence goes on from NC_090732.1 coordinate 159,193,745, forward strand.
AATGGAGGAAACAAAAGACATCCATGACTGGCGCCTTGCTTCTTTCATGGCACGACGGAACTGTGCTCTACATTTCTTGTACATAATTAAATTCTCATCGGTTCGGAGTCTACGCAATCGTGTTAGAGATCTTCTTGTGGCTCTGTGGAGGGCAGTTAGTTCTGAAGACCACCACGGGACTGGTCGTCGTTTGAATAACCCTGTTGTTTTGGGAATTGAATTGACTCCTGCTGTATGGAGAGTTCCATTCAGTAAGTCTATGGCATCATCGATATTTTCAACCTGTTCAGCATCCCCCTCAATTTCGCTTAGCTCACGAAACTTTTCCCAGTCCGCCTTGTCAAGATTCCATCGTGGCGATCTCTGTAAAGGTGGACCATTGTTGGTGTTTATAATGATTGGTGCATGATCACTAGTATGCCAATCATCTAATGTCCTCCAATCAAAATCAAGAAGACAGTTAGAGCTTGCAATTGAAAGGTCAATGCATGACAAGGTACCTGTCTGAACATGGAAGTGTGTGGGCTCTCCTGTATTAAGGAGTCCCACATCCTCATTCTCCACAATTGATGAGATAATATTGCCCCTTGTGTTTGCTAGGATATCACCCCATAAAGGATGTCTACCATTCATATCTCCCAGTAAGAGTAATGGTTGAGGGAGTTGTTGAATGACCTCTGCTAAGTCATCATATAAAATAATATCATTTGGAGGTAAGTACAGAGAGCAAATTGTATATTTTCTCCCTATATCAATTTGTACAACAACTGCCTGCAGGGTTGTACGTATAGACATAGGTATTTGGGGAACATCTCGACGAATGTATACAAGACTTCCGCCATGGCTCCCTGATTGTTGATTATATGGTGTTCTATAGCTAACATACTCTCGAGGACTAGGAGTGTTAGAATCAAGCATACTTTCCTGTAGACATACAATTATGGGGGAATGCTCATGAATTAGGAGCTTAAGTTCTTCATATTTGGCCCTCAAACCCTGACAGTTCCATTGCAAAATGGAGGAGAAAACTATGGATTATTTCTGGAAGACATCTTGGATGAGGTCTTCCCATTAGCAGTTTTTAATCTAACATTATTACCTGTAGGTTTCTTCAGAGGTGGTCTTGTTATAATGGGTTTTATGTTTGTGTTTTTCTTTGCATCCTTTTGATCTATTTGTTGAGGTGGATGGTGGACCTCAACTTGAATTTCTGATTTATTCAGTTTATCTTCTGGTCCATTAGAAACATCAACAGACAAAACATCAAATTTATTTGATGTCATAACCTTGACGTTTCTAATGGAGGGTGGAGAGAGAGAAGGAGGTCTCTCTCTTTTCCTATTTATCAGTGGTGAGGATTTACCAGGTTTTTGCACCTTCCCTACCACAGGTGCACCTGGTAACTTTGTTTCGGGTGGAACTTCCATCAAATCAGGCAAGGACATGGCCTGAGAGAGGTTAGCACTATTGTTGGTAATGGGGGATGAAGTTTGTATAGAAGTGGGCAGTGTTGCAGTTTTAATACACAGTGGTAAAGCCTTGGAAGGCAATATGCTTACCTTGTCACGTAAAACTCTACTATCATTAAATGATGTATTTCCTTTTTGGGAATTACTGGCAGCACTATGTGGGTTCGATGTCTCCTGTGGTATATTTTCTCTTGATTTCAGTGCATTTGCATAGCTGTTTGGTTTTTTCAGTAGTCTTTTGGCGTGTCCTACACTTATGTGTTCTACACTGGATTTGTTGAGGGCTGCTTCTTCAAACTTATAAATCTCGCAGCTCCTGTCAGTGGATTTATGGTTTGAATTGCAATTCAAACAGCTGGGCTCAAGTGTACACTCTCCATGATAGGGACTGGCACAGATGCTACACATTTTTTCATTTTTACAAACTTTAGAAGGATGTCCAAATTTGAAACATTTGAAGCATTGTAAGGGCTTTTGTTTAAAAGGTCGAACTTTTATTCTTTCATTTTCAATATCGATGTGGAAAGGCACATCAGCATCCTGGAAAGTAAGGATAATCATTGACGTCCCAGGAATCTTATGGACTTTCCACACTGTTAATGGGCACATGGCTAGTATTTCCTCTTCTGTAAATTCGTAAAGATCTTTATTGAAGACTACTCCCCTTCCATAACTAAAGTTTAGGTGGGGTTTGACATCTAACATATCCTCATCACTGTTTGTCGTAAGGTTAGACAGTATTACTGATTGCGTGAATGATTTAGCATGGATTAGGAAGCTATTTTTCCCAAAGCGAGATATATCACCAGGTGCAATGGTTCCTACCTTTTTCTGAATTAGTTTGCTAATTTTAAAATAATTCCCATTACTCCCTTTAGGCTCGGCAACAAGCCACATTGGTGGTTTCGGCTTTCTTTGGGGGAGCATAGTTAAATCTATATCTTTCTCAAACCAGTCAGCAGGTCTATATACATCCAAACTGTTTGGTATCTTATCACATAGGGCACCCATGACATTTAGGTTATTAATTTTGATATCATTGATGTTACATATTGCATTGAATGCTTCTTCATGATTATTATAAGTTATCCATGAATGCCATTTTTCATTTTCAAGTTTCATTCTAATTTCTTTTATCATTCCATAGCATCTAAATGCTTTATATATCATATCATAATCAGTATTTATTGGAATTTGGGTAACATGAAGAATTCTTAGTTTCCCTTTGTTACCCGACTTAATTGGTTTTGAAACATTAGTAGAGGGGTCCTTTTTTGTTCCTAAGTCATCAACAGAATTTTCCTTAATTGAATTAGCAGAAGTCGTCAACAGTGCCGGGGGGAGTCAGCAAATCCAGGGGATGGGGAGTCAGCATTTGAAGGGTCCATATTTAAGGGTGGGATTTTCAGGTTTTTTGTTGTTGTTTGGTTGGGGTACCTGCTTGAGAATTATAAGAAAGTATCATACGTTGGAAAGGAAATTTGTATTCTCCACTATCGGCACAATGAGAGTATACTTCCCAGATGGTCCACTCCATACCCTACCCGAAGGATAGCATCAAAACAGATATAGAGGCACAGGTGTAAGCTAAACCCGCCTGTTAGGACTGAGACCAAAGTAATATGGAATCATCCTCCCAATATCTGTAATGATGGGCTTCCGGCCAAAAGCCAAGAGTCCCACCTCAAGGATTGGATCCCCCTGGATTCCGATGACCCAACCCTTGAGAGTAGTTCCGCCAAAAAGGTCCAAACCATCTTTGGGATGGCTGAGATCATCCAATACTCTCATATATAGCTTTGAATGCGAATACCTCCCAACCGTGATCCCTTCTCCCATTCATCTAAGCAGGCAGTAATAACGAATGTGGAAATATCCACGCCATTTAAATAAAATAGAAAAAAAAAATAAATAAATAAATAAATGAGCAAATAGAATAAATAAATATATATATATGCATACATCTGCATATATATATATAAGTAAGAAAGATAATAATCATAGAGATAGGACAGCAAGATGAAAGAAAGTTGATGAAATTAGGAGAAGGTCGAAGTAATATTAAGCAGAAGAAAAAGATGAAAGAGAGAAATTTAGATTCGAACTGGGGGAGCAATTTCCCGAAGTTCGAGAGCCCTCTTGCCCGTCACCAAGATTCAGCACGGGAATGAAATGCCGTGCTGAAGCTCAATGACTTCGTCAAGGCATTCTCTCATTAAGAGGGAGTCAGACGAAGAGCGTGGAGGCTTTGGTGTACCTTCTTTACGTGTGGCTGACGTAGAAGGTCCACCCTTAGAGGAAGAATTCTGGGAACGTCTACTAGCCATCGAAGTACCTCGGTGAACCATTCTCTCGCGGGCCAGAGGGGAGCACCTAACGTCAACCTTGTCCCTTCGTGAGAGGCGAACTTCTGCAGTACCTTGTTGACAATCTTGAACGGTGGGAATGCGTATAGATCTAGATGTGACCAATCTAGGAGAAAGGCATCTATATGAATTGCTGCTGGGTCCGGGATTGGTGAGCAATATATTGGGAGCCTCTTGGTCATCGAGGTTGCAAAGAGATCTATGGTTGGTTGGCCCCAAGTGGCCCAAAGTCTCTTGCATACATCCTTGTGGAGGGTCCATTCTGTTGGAATTACTTGCCCCTTCCGACTGAGACAATCTGCCATGACATTCAAGTTGCCTTGGATGAACCTCGTTACTAGCGATATGTTTTGACCTTTTGACCAGATGAGCAGGTCCCTTGCGATCTCTTACAACGTCAGTGAGTGGGTCCCTCCTTGCTTGGAGATGTACGCCAAAGCAGTGGTGTTGTCCGAGTTCACCTCCACCACTTTGCCTTGAAGGAGAGACCTGAAGCTTTTCAAGGCCAGATGTACTGCCAGTAGCTCCTTGCAGTTGATATGCATTGTCCTTTGACTCGAGTTCCATATTCCCGAACATTCCCGACCGTCTAATGTCGCGCCCCAGCCTACGTCCGATGCGTCCGAGAAGAGAACGTGGTTGGGAGTCTGAACAGCCAGGGGAAGACCCTCTCTTAGGCTGATACTGTCCTTCCACCAAGTCAGGCAAGACTTCACCTTCTCGGAAATGGGGATCGAGACCGCTTCTAGCGTCTTGTCCTTTTTCCAATGAAATGCTAGGTGGTATTGAAGAGGGCGGAGGTGTAGTCTTCCTAATGACACGAACTGTTCCAGGGATGATAGCGTCCCTATCAGACTCATCCACTTCCTGACTGAACATTGTTCCTTCTTCAGCATGTTCTGGATGCATAACTGGGCTTGGCTTGTTCTGGGGGCCGACGGAAAAGCCCGAAAAGCTAGACTGTGAATCTCCATCCCTAAATACACGATAGTTTGGGATGGGACCAGTTGTGACTTTTCCATATTGACAAGGAGACCCAATTCCTTGGTCAGATCTAAAGTCCACTTTAGATCCTTCAGACAGCGACGACTGGAAGAAGCTCTGAGAAGCCAGTCGTCCAAATAGAGGGAGGCTCGGATGTCCGCTAAATGAAGGAATTTGGCTACATTCCTCATCAGCCTCGTAAACACAAGAGGAGCTGTGCTTAGGCCAAAGCACAGGGCTTGAAACTGGAAGACAACCTTTTCGAAAACGAATCTCAGAAAAGGTTGGGAGTCCGGGTGGATGGGGACGTGGAAGTAGGCGTCCCTTAGGTCTAAAGAGACCATCCAGTCTTCCCTTCTGACCGCTGCTAAGACTGACTTCGTGGTCTCCATGGAGAACGTCTGCTTTGTGACAAAGACATTCAGAGCACTGACGTCTAGCACCGGCCTCCACCCTCCTGTCTTCTTTGACACCAAGAAGAGTCGGTTGTAGAATCCCGGAGATTGAAGGTCCGAGACTCTGACCACTGCTCCCTTCTCTAGTAAAAGAGACACTTCCCGTTCCAAGGCTCGTCTCTTGTCTTCCTCTCTGTACCTGGGAGAGAGATCGATGGGGGACGTTGCTGGAGGGGGTTTCCGTACAAAAGGGATCTTGTACCCCTCTCTGAGCAACTTCACAGATTGCGCATCTGCGCCTCTCTTTTCCCAGGTCTGCCAGAAGTTCTTGAATCTGGCTCCCACTGCTGTCTGAAGAAGCTGGCAGTCCGACTCTGCCCTTAAAGGACTTGGTTCTTTTCTTCCTTCCTCGTTTCCCTTCGGCACGAGCACCTCCTCTGCTGGAGGCTCTGCCACGAAAGGGCGGAATAAAACGGGACGCTGGAGTGTCCATCCTTGGTCTAGCTGACAAGGTAGGCAAAGGGGTGGCTTTGCGAGCGGAGGACGCAACAAGATCGTGAGTGTCCTTCTGTATCAAAGAAGCGGCAATTTCCTTAATCAGGTCTTCTGGAAAAAGGCACTTGGAAAGAGGAGCAAACAGAAGTTCGGATCTCTGGCATGGTGTAATTCCAGCTGAAAGGAATGAGCATAGGTTTTCACGCTTCTTAAGGATTCCGGACACAAATGATGCAGCAAGCTCATTAGACCCATCATGTACGGCCTTGTCCATGCAGGACATAATGAGCAAGGAAGTCTCCTTCTCTGTCGGAGAGATCTTTCTGCTTAGAGCTCCTAGACACCAGTCTAAGAAGTAAAAAACTTCAAAGGCTCTAAAGATACCTTTCAAAAGGTGGTTCAGGTCCGAAGATGACCAACATATCTTTGAGCGTCTCATGGCAAGGCGGCGGGGAGAGTCTACAAGACTTGAGAAGTCGCCCTGGGCAGAGGCAGGAACTCCCAAGCCGAGAACTTCTCCCGTGGCATACCAGACGCTCGATCTAGAAGAGAGTCTAGCAGGGGGAAACGTAAAAGCTGTCTTCCCTAAACTCTTCTTGGACTGCAGCCATTCTCCTATCACCTGCAAAGCTCTCTTGGACGAGCGTGCGAAGACGAGTCTAGTAAAGGCAGGAGTGGTTGACGGCATGCCTAACACAAACTCTGACGGAGGAGAACGCGGAGCCACAGAAACAAACTGGTCCGGAAACATCTCTTTGAAAAGGCCCAAAACTTTCCTAAAGTCCAAAGAGGGTTGCGTAGACTTAGGCTCGTCCAGTTCTGAATGTGGTTCATCTACGTGTGCAGCAACATCATCATCAGAAAGTCCATCATCCGATAACTGATGAGGGAACGGCAACGGAGTGGGTAACGGCTGGTTAGCTGAGTCCGGTCGCACGGGTGCATGCGTGACTGAGCCGGACGCAACGTCATGGAACTGCTGCCCAGTCTGTGAGCTGGCAACAACCATAGCAGCGCGGGGACGCACAGCGTCTACTCCAGACTGTCTGGTCTGATGTGGGTGAGCAGTGGCAACCACACTGGGTTGCGGAGGTTTCAAAACAAAACAACTCTGACGGTTGTTGAACCTCACGAACGTCAACGGAGACCTCCGTGCGTCGCTGAACGTCAACATGCGGCTGGCAGATCACACTGGAACGCATGGGTGGCGGAACTCTCTCAACTGGTGTGCGTGGGAAGGTTACCTCAGCGTCCACAGGACGCACAACCGATCGTGTGGGCGGTTGTAGGCAAGGAGCTGCACTAGCTGGTGCGGCAGCAACCTTCTCCGCACGAAAGTCCTGCATAAGAGACGTTAGTTTAGACTGCATGTCTTGCAGTAGAGACCACTTAGGGTCTACAGGAGCAGGTGCGGCGACAGACGGTGTAACTGTCTGAAGCGGTACCGCTTTGCCTTGAGCGGTGAGCAGTCATCGGATGACGGCAGCGAGTCCGAACTGACCCAGTGGCTACAACTGGGCAGTTGGACTTGTGCGGAAGGGACCGACTTGCGCTTTAACGGTCGTGAGACCTTGGTCCAGGGTTTCTTGCGAGAAACACCTTCCGAAGACGAGGTATAAATGGGCTCTCTCGTCTTAGTTAGGCAGGGGTGATCTTGGGTAGATACGCAAGATACCACGGAGGGAACGTCTGTTCGCTGATTAAAGCCTCTCGAACCCATTTGTCGTACGACATTGCTTCTCCCCTGGACTTGGGAGCTTGCAAGAGGTCCCGGACTAGGAGGACGACAGGCACGAACAGACGAACCCTCAAGCTTAACACTATCCACAAAACTATCACTCGGCACTTTATCACTTCCCACTGCACTTTTGCACTTCAGCTCCTTCACATCCGCCATGAGCTGATTACGGTCACTAGCAAGGGACTCAACTCTCTCACCCAGAGCTTGGATGGCACGCATCATATCAGCCATCGAAGGTTCCTGAGTGCCAGGAGGGGGATTAGGAGCAACCACTACAGGGGAAGGAATAGGTTGTGGGGCATGAGGAGAGGAAATATCAATAGAACGAGAGGAACTTCTCCTAACTCTATCTCTCTCTAGCCTACGTGTATACTTTTGGAATTCGATAAAATCGAATTCCGAAAGCCCAACGCACTCCTCACACCGATCTTCCAATTGACAGGTTTTATCCCGACAATTGGAACAAACAGTGTGAGGGTCGATAGAGGCCTTCGGAAGACGCCTTGAACAGTCCCTAGCATTGCACTTCCTAAATTTTGGGACTTGTGAAGGGTCAGCCATTTTGAATTGGTCAAAGGGGAATTCAAAAAACTATCAAAAAGTCATCAACAAAGAATCCGTTATCAAAAAAGAGTTCAAGGATTTGTGAAGAGAAACCCTGCACAGCGAAAGCTCAAAACTAAAATAAAGTACTTCACCAATTAGTTGTGAAAAAAAAACTCCAGTTTAGCAACAGCGAGTAAGTACGTCTTGTCGATGGCACGACAGAGAGAAAATTGAGTCTTTGTTTACACTGAGAACTGGGTATCTGGTCGACAGATGGCGCTGTTGGGCACACCCGCAACCTGTGTAGCGATCGCTGGCGAGTTTTACCTTAGAGTTTTCTGTCGAGCAACAGAGTTGCAGCTATATAATCACCGGCTAAGTTAAATATTGAAAAAGTACTGTATTGCATCAAACACTGGTGTGGAGAAGTGCACTACTTCTCCAGCCCATAAGCTTATAACTTTCAATTTAAAATTACTAAAAAGAAGTGATAAAGAAAATAAGTTTTAGAAATATTTCAAATTTTGAAAGCAAGTTGTTTTGTTCCTAGTTATACAAATTTAAGCCCTTAAAATAACAAATTTTTAAGTAATATGATATTTTAATTATAAAATAAATTTTTGAATATACTTACCCGGTGAATATATAATGGCTGCAACTCTGCGGCTCGACAGAAAACACTCAAAAAAACTCGCGAGCGATCGCTATGAAGGTTGCGGGTGTGCCCACCAGCGCCAACTGTCAGCCAGATACCACTCTTGTATGCAAATAAAACCTTCAATTCTTCTCGTCCCGCTGTGTCTCTATTGGGGAGGAAGGGAGGGTCATTTAATTTATATATTCACCGGGTAAGTATATTCAAAAATTTATTTTATAATTAAAATATCATTTTTAAATATTTAACTTAGCCGGTGAATATATAATAGCTGATTCACACCCAAGGAGGTGGGTAGAGACCAGAGTTAATTATGTTTACAGCGTATAAGCTAAGAGTTTTTCATTTTGACAGTTATCAATATAACAAAACCAAAATATATAGGTACCTGGTAAGGAAGTTGACTTAGACGATTACTCTGCCTTGTAAGTCTGTCTTCCTCACGGAGCCCAGCGATCCTCTTAGGATGCTGAAAGACTCCAAGGAGCTGAAGTATCAAGGGTTGCAACCCATACAACAGGACCTCATCAAACCCCTAATCTGGGCGCTCTCAAGAAATGACTTTGACCACCCGCCAAATCAACCAGGATGCGAAAGGCTTCTTAGCCTTCCGAAAAACCCATAAAACAATATTAAAAACATTTCAAGAGACAGATTAAAAGGATATTGGAATTAGGGAAGTGTAGTGGTAGAACCCTCACCCACTACTGCACTCGCTGCAACGAATGGACCCAGTGTGTAGCAGTCCTCGTAAAGAGTCTGGACATCTTTTAAGTAAAATGACGCGAACACTGACTTGCTTCTCCAAAAAGTCGCGTCCATAATACTTTGCAGAGATTTATTTTGCTTGAAGGCCACGGAGGTTGCTATATCTCTAACTTCGTGCGTCTTAACCTTAAGCAAACATCGGTCTTTCTCATTCAAGTGAGAATGAGCTTCTCGTATTAAAAAAATCTGATAAAATATGACAAAGCATTCTTTGACATAGGCAATGAAGGTTTCTTAACTGAGCACCATAATGCCTCAGATTTCCCTCGTAATGTCTTAGTACGAGCTAAATCGAACTTAAGAGCTCTAACAGAACATAATACTCTTTCCAGTTCGTTGCCTACGATCTCTGATAAGCAAGGAATATCAAAAGATTTAGGCCAAGGACGAGAAGGCAGTTCATTTTTGGCCAGGAAACCAAGTTGAAGTGAACAAGTGGCTTTTTTCTGTAGAAAAGCCGATGTTCTTACTGAAGGCATGAAGTTCAATCTTTTAGCCGAAGCCAAGCACACTAGGAAAAGTGTCTTGAGGGTGAGATCCTTCAGGGAGGCTGAATGTAATGGCTCAAACCTGTCTGACATGAGGAACCTTAGGACCACGTCTAAGTTCCATCCAGGAGTTGCCAAACGACGTTCCTTAGAGGTCTCGAAAGACTTAAGGAGATCTTGGAGATCTTTATTGTTGGAAAGATCTAAGCCTCTATGTCGAAAGACCGAAGCCAACATGTTCCTGTAGCCCTTTATCGTGGGAGCTGAAAGGGAGTGAACCTTTCTCAGATGTAAAAGAAAATCTGCGATTTGGGCTACAGAGGTACTGGACGAGGACACAGATGCTGACTTGCACCAGTCTCGAAAGACTTCCCACTTCGACTGGTATACTCTAATGGTAGAAGCTCTCCTAGCTCTTGCAATCGCACTGGCTGCCTCCTTCGAAAAGCCTCTAGCTCTTGAGAATCTTTCGATAGTCTGAAGGAAGTCAGACGAAGAGCGGGGAGGCTTTGATGGACATTCTTTACGTGGGGCTGACGTAACAGATCTACCGTTAGAGGAAGACTTCTTGGAAAGTCTACCAGCCATTGAAGTACCTCGGTGCACCACTCTCTCGCGGGCCAGAGGGTAGCAACCAACGTCAACCTTGTCCCTTCGTGAGAGGCGAACTTCTGCAGTACCTTGTTGACTATCTTGAATGGTGGGAATGCATATAAGTCCAGAAAAGACCAATCCAGTAGAAACGCGTCTATGTAGATTGCTTCTGTATCTAGGACTGGAGAGCAATAGATTGGTAACCTTTTGGTCAACGAGGAGGCAAAGAGGTCTATGGTGGGTTGACCCCAAGTAGCCCAAAGACTCTTGCCCCCGTCATTGTGGAGGGTCCATTCCGTGGGTATCACCTGACCCCTCCGACTGAGACAGTCTGCCAAGACGTTCAAGTCCCCCTGGATGAATCTCGTCAACAGGGAGATGCCTCGAATTCTTGACCATAAGAGAAGGTCCCTTGCGATCTCGAGCAGCGTGAAGGAGTGTGTGCCTCCTTGCTTAGAGATGTACGCCAAAGTTGTGGTGTTGTCCGAGTTGCCTCTACAGTACCACTAAGTTTCGAAGAAGCCTTCTAATATCATCAAGGCCAAGTGGACTGCTAATAGCTCCTTGCCGTTGATGTGCATGCTCTTTTGACTTGAGGTCCACAGACCCGAGCATTCCCGACCATCCAGGGTCGCACCCCAACCCAAATGTGACGCGTCTGAGGACAACACGGGGTTTGGGTTCTTGACTGCTAGGGATAGTCCCTCTCTCAGACTGATATTGCTGTCCCACCATTTCAGGCATGCCTTTACTGGTTCGGAGACTGGGAATGATACCGTATCTAATGTCTTGTCCTAGTTCCAGTGAAAGGCTAGATGGAACCGGAGAGGCAAAAGGTGTAGTCTCCCTTGTGAGACAAACTGCTCCAGGGATGAGAGAGTCCCTACGAGACTGTTCCAACTCCTGACTGAATAAACGTTTCGTTTCAGCATTAGTTGGACTTCGAGCAGGGCTTGACTGCGAATCTCCATCCCCAAATATAGAATAATCTGGGATGGGATCAGTTGGGACTTTTAGGTTGACCAAAAGTCCCAACTCCCTGGCCAGACTCAACGTCCAATGTAGATCCTGCAGACAGTGAAGACTGGACGATGCTCTGAGAAGCCAGTCGTCCAAGTACAGGGAGGCTCGGATCCCCGATAGATGGAGGGATTTTGCCACATTCCTCATGAGCCTCGTAAACACGAGAGGCGCAGGACTGAGGCCAAAGCACAGGGCTCGAAACTGGTACCCCACATTCCTGTAAACAAACCTCAGAAACGGTTGGGAATCCGGGTGTATAGGAATGTGGAAGTATGCCTCCTGAAGGTCGAGAGAGACCATCCAGTCGCCTTCCATAAATGCTGTCAAGACAGCCTGGTAGACTTCATCGTGAAGTTTGTCTTGACAATGAACACATTGAGCGCACTTGCCTCTTACGTACTCCTGCAGTGAACATGGCTGCCAAATCATGGAGCCATCCCTGAGTGACTTGTTCCTGCAGAGAACGTGGCTGTCAGATCATTGGAGCCATCCCTGAAAGCCTTGTTTATGCATGACATAATTGTACAGCAAAACTTCAAAGGCTCGAAAACAGCTGTGAAGTCGACCTGTAAAACCTTGGAGCGTCTCATGGCCAGGCGCCAGGGAGAGTCTATGAGGTTTGAGAAGTCTATCTGGGCAGAGGCAGGAACTCCCAAGCCGAGAACTTCTCTCGTGTCATATCAGACTCTCGCTCTAAAAGCCAGTTTAAAAGAAGGGAAAGCAAAGGCTGTCTCCCCCAAACTCCTCCTGGTGATAAACCAGTCACCTAGCAAACGTAAAGCTCTCTTAGAAGAGCGAGAGAGCACTAGCTTATAAAACAACGGCTTCGAAGTAGTTAGGCCTAGTGTAAGCTCTGACGTTTAGGCGAACGAGGAGCAGCAGTTACAAAAAGATCCGGACAAAGATCCTTAAAAATCAGCATGATTTATTTAAAGTCCATAGAGGGCTAAGCAGCTTTAGGCTCCTCTCCATCTGACAGAGTCCTCAAGGGAATATCAGTAGGAGGAGGAACAGCAACTTCCTCATCTGAAGGAACCTTGTCCGATAATAGCTGAGTCTCAAGCAAGGGAGAGACCTACCGTGGTGGCAATGCTTTACAAGCAGAGTCCACACGCACTGGTGCATTAGTAGCGGACCAGGACGCAACGTCATGTAACTGCTTGACAGTCTGTGAACTGTCAACAACAACAAGTGCGTGAGACCAGGACGCAACGTCATGTAACTGCATGACAGTCTGTGAACTGTCAACAACAGGTGCGTGAGGACGCACAGCGTCCACTCGAGACTGCTTTGACCGCCTAGACTGAGCAGTCAAAACAACTCTAGAATGCGGAGGTTGACGCTCAGCGTCAAAACAAGTCAACTCCGATTGTTAGCGAACGTCCTGAACGTCAACAGGAGCATCAGCAAGTGGTATAACGTCCAAATGTGGCTGAAAATCCACACGAGACCGCATCGAGTGTGGTTCTAAACAACCTGACTGACGTGACTTGGCTACGCCAACGTCAACAGGACGCACAAAGGAACGTTAGGGTGGCTGAAGGCCAGGATCTCGATGAGATAAACGGCTAGGCTCAACGGACTTATCGGCAGAATAGTCTTCCATAAGGGAGGCAAGCTTATTCTGCATGTCTTGCCTTACAACCCATTTAGGATCAACGGGAATGGTTACGGTAAGAGACGAGGGTAACGTCTGTGACCGCAAAACCTTGCCTACAAAAAGACTCTCGGAGTCTGTGTTACGCTTTTGTTAGGCGGCGAGCAGTCTTCCGATGACTGCATAGGGTCAGAGCTGTCCTAATGGTTAAAACCAGGACGCTGGACCTGTCCTGAAAGGACTGACTTTCGCTTAAAGGGCCTCGAAACCTTGTTCCACGGTTTCTTATGCGAAAAGCCTTCGGATGACGAGGAGAGAAACGTCTCTCTCGCCTTATGGTAGGGGTGATCTTGGTAAGATACACCAGATACCATAGAGGGAACGTCTGTTCGCTGATCAAGGCCTCTCGAACCCATAAGTCGTACGACATTACTTCTCCCCTGGGCTTGGGAGCTTGCAAGAGGTCCCGGACTAGGCGAACGACAGGCACGAACAGACGAACCCTCAGTCGTAACACTGATAACACTTTGCGCAATATCACTTTATCACTACGATTTTCTGTTTTGCACTTATTTCACTGAAATCGAATTTTTTAACAATTCACATTAGGTATGAATAAAACTGATTTCTACCTGAAGCACGCAATTCTACCCTCATCAAAAGGTTGTAATTGCGAAATCAGTCGTATAATGCAAGCACATTAATACCAGCAAAAAACAGTAAACATATTTTAAGATAAAAAAATCAGTGGTTGGGGAAGAGACTAAACACTAGTTCATTCAAAACTACGTTTTCAATCTCTCACCGTACATTGCCTTGGGACGAGATAAAAAACTAAAAACGTTTTATCCTTTCTCCCCGTACAGAGACTAGGGACGAGGGTAACTCAAGAACAACGTTACCCGCTTGGGACGAGATAAAGATCGGAACGTTTTCTCTCCTCTCTCTCCCTCCGTCTCTATCACTCTCTCTCTCTCTCTCTCTCTTGATTTCGCACCTAAGAGAAGAGCCCATTTACGTTTCGTCAAAAAAACAGATTATTTGACCAAAGGAAAAAAACTGAAAGGTTTTTCAATTAAAAAGTTTCTTTAAAATAGAATTTAAAACATTTAAGCTTTGAAAGAAGAATGAACAAAACGTTAGAATCGATTTACTCTTTCTGCAAAGTGAAACCGTGATACTCTCTCTCTCTATCGTAACGATAGAGCGCAAACTGCGTAGCATAAATAAACTAAACGTTAGTTCATCTTTGAAACAGTACGAAGACTATTCAAAGAAAATCTTTCATAAAAATTCTATTAACAAATATTCATTTAATAAGTTTTAAATCATATGCTCTTTAAAAGCTATTTACGATTGAAAGGGCTCAACGTTGTTTAACTTCGGTTTCCAAGTTAGGACCGCCTACTCTCAGGAAAGGTCGCATATAAACAAATCATTAAAATTTATTTTGATGTTTATTATAAATGGAAAGCTAATCGAAGAGGCCTAATAAAGGCGGTTGAGATATAAAATATATAGAGGAAAATCTATAATTAATTTATAACGTGATAAGATAATTGCTAAAAGCCTAAACACACTTCCGTACTGAGGGAAGGGTCGGCCATTTGAAAGTCAAGGAAAGTCCAAAAAACAATCCAGTCATCAACAATTAAATCTATCCAAAAACGAGTTCAAGATTTAAGTTGAAGATAAAACACCTGTACAGCGAAAGCTCAAACCAAAATGAAGTACTTCACCAAATATGTTAAGAAAACTCCAGGTTCTACAGCGAGTATGAATACGTCTTGTCGTCAACGTCGACAGAGAAGAATTGAAGGTTTTTTTTACATACAAGAGTGGTATCTGGCCGACAGTTGGCGCTGGTGGGCACACCCGCAACCTTCATAGCAATCGCTCGCGAGTTTTTTTGAGTGTGTTTTCTGTCGAGCCGCAGAGTTGCAGCCATTATATATTCACCGGCTAAGTTAAATATTTAAAATTGTATTTTTCCTAGTATACAAACCTGGAGCTATTTATAGGGGTATACTTTTGGCATGGCTGAAAGACGAGCCACGATAATTTTAGTGAGGGATAACTACCCCATCCACTAGTTTGCGGGTAGGGGGTGGAGTAGACTGGCTACCCCGCTCACTCACACCTCTCGGCAGAGTAACCACTTTGCTTTATGGCAGGACTTATTGGAGGACAGGGTGGCCGGCCAATTTGTATAAATAGCTCCAGGTTTGTATACTAGGAAAAATACAAATTACTTCAAATTTTTTATTTGTTCCAGCATAAATACAAACCCTATGCTATTTATAGGGGTGCCTTACTCTTAGGAGGGAGGAAGTCCTCACCAACTGGCCTTTGTTATGACCTGGGGTCCTCTCTATTTCGATCTGTGATCCATAGTAGAAGGAACCCTACCCTCGCTAAAATCAAGTGCCGATATGAGCTAATGCAGTGATAACGGTCTGCAGAAGCTTGTGTGTGAGTGGAACTAAAGTACAAAACCTATTGTTCTTAAGACTTACCCAATACCCTCCGTCAAAAAAGTATTGGGGACGTAGCAAGGTATTATTCTATACTTAGGAGGCACAAGGTAGATGAGTCTTACCTGCAGCGAGGTGAGATCAGCTATGGTGAGGCTTGTGGAGCTGTTT
Source organism: Palaemon carinicauda (assembly GCF_036898095.1). NCBI lineage: Eukaryota > Metazoa > Arthropoda > Malacostraca > Decapoda > Palaemonidae > Palaemon > Palaemon carinicauda. The sequence continues at coordinate 159,209,511 of NC_090732.1, forward strand.
ACCCCATAGGGGAGAAGGTGAAAGGAAGAAAGGAGCCAGTCATTCTTACTCATTCACCCCAGATTAACCAGGGTAACCTCGGCCCTCAACCCTCTGCTTCTTGTCCATCAAGGAGCCTGAGATTCATAGACCATTTGTTGTGCAACCACCACAGAACCGATGGAAAAGGTCTCCATGTTATTGTGGGTTACGTCTTTGCTGGTAGTGGGCTGTGAAGGTTGATTGACTATTCCACATGCCCATTTACGGTATCTACACCACAGAGTAGTTTCATGAACGCCAGGGACGTAGCAACTCCACCGACGTTAAAAACAGGAGGGTCTAGATTGAGAGCAGACTCAATAGCCTTCCGATCCCAGAGGGGAAGGAAATCCTTGTGATCCTCCTTTTGACCTTCACCGTGCGGGTCAACAGTGCCGACACACGGGGGCGAGCTGGTGTAGTTCTTTTAAGGTAACACCACAGACTCCTCACTGGGTAAAACCGCAGTTGAAGGGTCTTCGGTTACTGAACGAAGACTCTATCTGGAATGGGCTGCACCTAGGGTACAGCACACTCAGATTTTGAGTCTTGGCAATCAACTCAGGGACACCGCTGAGGATTACTTATCCCCATTTCCTAGAGTAAGAGACATCAGAAGATGGATCATACAACACACTAACTCTCTTGGTCATAGCCCAAGTGAGTAGAAAGGGTGGTCTTCCATGTAAGGAAGCGATCTGCTGTCTGACATAAAGGTTCATTGAGAGGGCCCTTCAGAGACTGACAGACCTGAACCGCGTTCCCAGAAGATTGAGATCCGACGGGGGACAAGTTATCTCAAACTTTCTATAAGTAAAGGTATCGATGGGAGAGAATCCCCTTCCACGACATCAGTTACAAAGGACCGAACACTTCGCCAGGAAGACGCTGAAAAGTGTCTGAGATGCCTAGACCTCTTTTCCGCAACTCGTTGCGAAAGGCCTCTCTGAGAGAGGAGGCGTAGGACCATCCCAGGCGTAAAGTCGAAGCAAGGCTACGGCTTTGGAAAGTGTTTGCATGTGGCTGTTTGGATGATCGTGTCATGGAGGAAGATCCCTCGGAACCATTCTGAGTGATGCCATAGCAAAGCTATTGGAGTCAATGACAAGATCTTTCTTATCCCGACTTGACTGAGGACTTTCTCAGACAGACCGAATGGGGGAATAAAGCACACACCTCTAAGCTGCCCCACCAATCTTGGAATACATCTTGTTCGAGGGCCTGATGTTCCTGAAGTGGGGAACGGTCGAGCAGGAGCCCGAAGTTCAAGGCCATTGCGAGCATGACCACCATCGGGGACCTCGCAAAGTTAAGACACTAGGAGCCCACTATCTGAGTGGTCCAGTTCAGATTATCTGCAAGCACATTCCTGTACCTGGAATGACGCGAGCGGATGGGGGCACCTAGTTATCCTCTGTCCATCTGAGGCTTCCTACTGCTAGATGGTACTCTAAGAGAGGTGAATGCTGGTAACTTTCTGAATCAGGCCAACAGACGAGGATGGAATGGTGCAGCATATGACACCCCCCCTCTTTTGATACATTAAAGAGCATCAGATCCAGAGGGGAGACGAGAAGATAGGCCTCTTTGCAGAGGTTCTCTTCTGCCACCCACTATCCGCGGTTCGTCCAGCAGGGAGGGGGGAGGTTGAGATTGCATAGCAATAATAACCACATCTCGAGGTGATGTTCAGACGTGCAACTATTTACACGTTGCGATGAAGGGGAACAGCCTGTCCTCCCTCCAACTGCCATCATTCTAGTATGGTTGGCCGAATAAGACCAATACCAAATAGTAAATCAGTTAATCAGTACAGCTTATGTTATAAGAGCGAATCTCCATAGAGATCACCTTCCGGACAGGAGACTGTACTGTAATTACCGAATGCATCCAACCAATTCCAAGAAGATTGAGATGTATCTTCAATCTATTGTTGGATAGGTAATAAGCATAAGTCTACTATGGAGTAGTAACACCGAAATACGAGCAGGACAAGCATACATACGTAGCTCGACCTAAAGTCGTGTCCGGAACTCAGTTGGAAAATGTTGAAAACACTCGTAACGAAGATTCCTCCTTCTTAGGACAAAAACATTTGTACTTCTCCATCTCCGATCAGTAAACTAGCATTTATATTGAATGTTCCCTACTAGGGAACAGATATGCTAACGAGAAGTTTACGGTCAGAGTCATTATTGGAGACTAAGACTTACGATCAGGAAAAAGAAAAAATGCCTATAAGAAGGCAGAATGTAAATGCCGTATGTCTGGTTACAGGAAAGTAGACAAGTATTATACTGAATAACCTGGCTTCAGTAAGGGATATAGCTATACAACTCAATAGAACGGAGTTCTAATTGCAAGATGTATAAAGCCCTTATTGGGAGAAAGATCGCTTGCACGCATCTTTACTTGCCCGTCTGCGCCAGCGCATGCGTAATCTCTGCCTTCAGGGAACGATGGCAACGAATCTGGTTGCAGGAATAATGTACATATGACGAATCGCAACATTTTTTGAATGAGAGCGCACATGTTGTCAAACAAAATTTACTGAAAACGAAGTGATCATTTCTCCTTTGTTTGCCCATCTTCATGGGAGGGGCTAACCAGCGTTCATACACAGACAAGGAGATCTGGTTCCCGGTGGGCAGGGTTTGAAACTTTTGTAAACGTAATGAAAAGCTGCCCACGATGTTGCTCTCGTTCTGAAACGTAAGCTAACACTGCTCCTTTGGGACTAATTGTTTGAGACAATACCCCTGTAAGGATAGAATAAAAAGTCTCAGAAGCCTATAGTGTAAAACGGAATTCGTTGTACCCGAGGTACAATGACGGGAGCAGCCGACTCAATCAAATGGTAGAACCCGAGTCTATGACAATAACCTCACGGTTTTGTCTTGGATGAAGCGCATGCTCTAGGAAGGCTTAAGGCCTTTTTTGGGCTCAGGCCATGTCGTCCTGATGGAAGTTCCTTCATAGTAGCTTCCTAGGTTATATTTAACTACAGTGATATATCCCAGAGAATTTTACTTAAAGTATCCAGAATTCTAACTCCTGGCGCGAGTATCCCTGGCTTTCGCCTTTAGTGATATCGCATATCAGAGGACATATTCTTGACACGCCACATAGCTATCTACACCCCTAATAGCGTTTACGCTTCGAGAGGGGAAAGTGGCCAGAATTGGAGGAGAGCCGTTATTAAGGCATCGCTTGCTCTCCTCCTACTGTTGAGTACCAGTATGACGTCACGTCCGGGCACCATTTTGTCATTCCTTCTGACGTAGCGATACTAACTCGGTGTTCCCCAGTGCTCTCTCGCTATTTTGGATTGCTTTATTTACTATGATGCTTTCTCCAGCTTCATCTGCCTCTAGAATGTTGAGTATTATCTTTAATTTGTATAAATGTAAGCTCTTGCCAGTTTTTTCCTCGATTCTAGGTGTAATTAACATAACAAGAGCTGTTGCCTAACCGGAGGCGTCATGGACGCTGTCGTTCGCTATGCATGTGTCATTTAGTCAGCCAGAACGACCTTCCCGGTATATTTCCCTTTAATAAATTTAGCTATTTAGCCTTTTTAGCTAGGAAATTTTATATTATGCCAATGGTATTGTGGTTTCGGCGATTTAAATAACCAATCCTCACTTATGCTAGGCTTCCTAGCCTAGGCGCCTAGTCTTTACTCTCATGCATGATATAGTTTTCCTAGTGTGATAAATTTATTGAAGCTTCAGGCAATATTTTATACATATAAGATATTACTGCATAAATTTTCCTCTTCCAAGATAGTATACGAGAGAGTTTCGGTGATTTAGGTAATCGATTCTCACCACTCCTAGGCTACTAGCCTAGGGGCTTTAGTATACTTTCATACATGTGCCCGATTGCTCTTGTATCATCTTATTAAGTGGAGACTGACACCTCCTAGCCTTTTTAAGTGATAGTAATCTCCATAGGAGATTTAAGAGCAATCTCTTCTCCCTCTGAGTTAGCCTAGGCTGAACCCTAGTAGGCTTTACCTTGAATTTCATTTGGGTAAATCTAGGCTAGGGTGTTTCTGCCCCTTCCCTTAACCGCAGATCCTGGTTTTGGTTTTGGATCAGAACATCAGAGTAATCCGTCTGTGGTCGCTTGCCAACTGGCTTGGTGAATTGATTTCCTAAGTCAGGTTAGGCTACCGACGAAGGAGGCTAGACCTCCCTAGGCTTCACCTGAAGGCATTATTTGATATGATGCCTCCTCCCTGTGGCCTAGCAGAGTCCTGTGCCGGCAGAACCTAAGCTGAAGAATAGAATTCTTCTATTGCTTGGGGGACTCCGACACTAGACTCTGTTCCTACCGTTTAAGACAGCAGTGAGGGTGCTGCCAATCTCATTCTGTATTGGGCTAACCCTAGGCTAGGGAATCGAATTCCCTGGCCCCTTGGGGTAGTTCTAGTACCGGAACGGAGTCTTGTTAGGTGAGGTAGATCCTGCCCTCACCCTACATGACCCTCACCCGTCCCCCCTCTGTCCTTTCAAGATGGCCTAGCCCTCACATATCTTTGGCCATCATCCTACAATCGACCCTAGTGTCGGTAGGTTGTGGGATTGGCTCGGGTTCTCTGTAGGCTGCCGGCAGAGATTCCCCACCCCTATCGAGTGTTTTTCAGTCCTCTCTTGGTCTGCCTTCCATAACCTTGCCGGCAGAGTTCGGTTGGATTGTGGTTGGATAGAAGCCTGAATGTGACATTCCCCCTTCCATATGAACCCTCATTCCAGATGGAAGGCTGTAAGGCTGAGCCTTTACACGCCCCCCCCCACCCCCCATCCATGCTTTCTCTCTCTCTTACCACTAGTATCCTGGGTCCTCATGGCCGGCAGCCGGCTGGACTGCAGACCGCTGTCAGATTGTACTGCCGCCGCATGTTATGGGCTGCCGACGGTCGGCGACCCATCGGCCGACGGCCGGCAGCTATGATGACTGCCGGCAGCCTGTCGAACGATTATCTGACGACATATCTCTCGCCGCCGGCCGACGGAGACCGCCAAATGTCGGCGGCCTCCCCGCAACCGGCGACCTACAACAGCCGGCGGTCTGCTGCCCACTACCACTAGAAGGCACTACACCTATCTTAAACCCAGGAACTAACATACCGGCATGTCCTACAGTATATGGCTGTATAGTGGTCAGTAAAATTGCGATATAGATCATACTGCAATAATAAAACCACTGTATAGTTTGTACGGTAGCCCATACAGTTTCTAACCTACACTGTGTTTCATGGGCAGCCTATTGTGAGACCACTTAATATAAAGAAAGTGAGTTCTTTCTTTAACTTGCAGTGATCACTACATTCAATCCCCAAAATTGAATTCTAGAAGACGGTGTTATGTTACACCTCTATATATCCTGAGGATAAGGTCTTCTAGTATTATTTCTATCTTTAGAAATACCCCGCAATTCAATTTTGAGGGAGGTCATAGCAATTGGCTGAACAGGAAACACACGTAGGTGTCTTTCCTTCTTCCCTTCTAGCTTACCTATCCTAAGCTAAAATATACATAACATTGTATGATGAATTTTGAGAGATAATTCACCGAATACTCATCTGCCTTTCCTTTCTTTACAGGAGGACCATCCCAAGTGTGGAATTCACTTCTGTAACGTCCGCAGCAAGAACTTCTGCGGCCATGGACTGTGCAGAACGCACGCGCGCTGCGCAGCGACGAAGGGTTCTCTAAAGTATTGGGACCCCCAGGTATGTGACATTTGTTCAGATCTGGTTACTGAGGCTTTTGATGATCAAAAGTCGACTGAGTCAAGGGATGCAGCAAGAGAGAAACTGCGTAAATGGGTCAGAGGTTTTCAGAAAAATACCACTGGCCCATACCTTCCTAACGAAAGGATGAAGGCTTGTCTTTTCCCTAGGGCATCTTCGGATGCAGTCATCCCGCAACCTCAGGCAGAGATCCCACTCGTCCAGATTCTAGTAGAATCTGATGTTTCGAATGCCATGAAAGACATCCAGCTAGAAGACAACATGTCGGTTGTTTCGGAAGACACGGAACGCAGTCTTCTAGCCGAGGACCAAGAGCAGGAGTCTGTGTTGCCTCCTGAGTCACGACGATAAAGGAACCGAAATAATTTCCGTTTCATCAGCTCAGGTGGCAAAGCCCGTCCCTTCGACCTCCTCTGCCCCTCAATTGGATAACATAAGCCAAACACTGACCTCTCTCCTGTCTATGTTTCAGGATACGAAGAAGCAGTCAACTGAGAAAGAAGCTGCGCTTAGGTCAGAGCTGCACCAACTCGTAGCTTCTCATTAAGCTCCGAAGAAGCTAAACGTTAAGGACCTTCCTGCTTTCTCGGACATCAACAACCTATGGAGGCATGCTGAGCACATGCCCATGTCAGGAAGAAAGATCTTTCTCTCTGACAAGCTGGGTATGGTCCCAGTGAAAGTTGTTGAATTCTGGCCCAGTAAAGGGGCCTACCCTGACTGCTATGTTCGTCTGAGGACAGAACCTCCCTCGAAAGAGGTCATAATACTTGACCTCACCAAAGCCTTGTTTACAAGCACGCTGAAGGAGAGAGCCTTCACTAGTTCTAAAGTGCCGGCTCTAAGTAAGAAGCACCCATCCTTCATTGCTCCTTCCACCCGTGCCTTTCCCTTTATGGAAAAAGGGTTTGAAGCGACCTTAAAGGCAGTCGAGGTAGGAAAACCTTGCCCCACACTCGAAGAGTGTAGGCCGTTCTCCCTTGCCCTACCATCAAATGATGCTGACTGGAAGGACATCTTTACTATCTTCTCAGTCGGGAAGTTGGAGGCCGATATTGCCGGACGTCAGTTCGGAGAAGACCTCCCTAAGTTGTCAGACTTCCACCTGCGCAGGAAGCAGAAAATGAAGGAAAGACTTGCCACCTCAATGTCTCTTCAGACTGAACTGCAGACAATGGCAAGTGTCTCTCCAACCCCGGACATATACATGGTCTTTGCTAAGGCTCACTTGGCAAGTCACCAAAGACTTGTACGACTTTATTAAAGCCAGACGAGGTTGTATAGAGTTCATGTTCGCCTCGGCTGCGGTGAGGCACGAACCAAGGAAGTTGATATCTTCCAATACCTGGGGAAAAGACCTCTTCCCAAGTGAAGAGGTCAAAGAGGTTGTAAACAAAGCTGCCACGGAGAATAGGAATCTTCTCCATAAGTGGGGTTTGTCGGCAAAGAGAAAGTCTTCACCAGATGAGGGTCCCCAACCCAAAAGGAAGACTAAGAGACCAAGAGCGCCCTCTCGCCCACCTAGACAACAACAACAACTTCCCGTGGCCACGGTGTCCCAGACGGTGGCACAACCACCCACCACATACCAATTGGTACCCAAGCAACTAGCGACACAGTCGCCTGTTTTTACCCCCAGCCTTTGAAAGGCAATCCACGACCTTTCAGCCGAAGTCTCGAGGTTCCTTTCGAGGCTCCTCTAGACGGCCCTCAAGAGGCAGGGGCAACAAGGGTGAACGTGGCCAAGGAGGCAAGTCCTCCAACCAGCACTCTAAGTGAGATGCTTCCGGTAGGAGGGAGACTTTTCTCTTTCCGGGATCGTTGGATCTTCGATCCCTGGGCTCACAGCCTGATCAAAAAATGGACTGGGTTGGAGCTGGAACACAAATCCACCAGCTTTCCCTCAATTCTTCCAACACTCAACCCCCCTTCTGGAAGAATATGTCCAAGAACTTCTTAGACAAGAGAGTCATAAGGAGGGCAAAGTCCGTCAAGTTCCAAGGAAGGCTGTTTTGTGTTCTGAAGAAGGACTTGAAAAAACTCAGTCATTCTAGACTTGTCACCACTCAACAAGTTCATAGTGAACCACAAGTTCAGGATACTGACTCTTCACCACATAAGGACCCTACTGCCCAAGCAGGCATAGTCTCCATAGACATGGCAGACGCATAAAAAGCATGTCCCAATCAATCGACAAGTTTCCTCCTACCTAGGATTCAAGCTGCAAAAGAGACAATACGTCTTCAGAGTCATACCCTTCGGACTAAACATAGCCCCAAGGGTATTCACAAAACTTGCAAACGCAGTCATTCGTCAACTACGTCTAAAGGGAGTTCAGGTGATTGCCTCCCTGGACGACTGGCTGGTGTGGGCAGCATCCGAAGCAGAATGCACGCAAGTCTCCAAGGAAGTGATCCAGTTCCTGGAACATCTAGGATTCAAGATCGACTTGGAAAAGTCTCGACTATCACCAGCTCGAAAGTTCCAATGGCTGGGCGTTCATTGGAACTTACAGTCACACCGTCTCTCCATTCCATCAAGGAAGAGGAGAGAGATAGCGGGATCCGTCAAGAGACTTCTACGATCCGACAGAATATCAAGACGGCAACAAGAGAGGGTTCTGGGTTCTTTCCAGTTTTCCTCAGTGACAGACCCAGTGCTGAGAGCACAATTAAAAGATGCATCAGGAGTCTGGAGAAGATACGCATCAAACGCTCGAAGAGATCTAACATGACCGATACCAACTCATCTGCGATCACTTCTCAAGCCATGGTCGGACGCCAAGTTCCTAAAGAAGAAGGTACACATGCAACCACCTCCACCCTCGGTCACCGTTCACATGGATGCCTCAAAGGAAGGATGGGGAGGCCACTCTCGCCAACGCAAAGTCCAAGGAACCTGGTCCTCCCTCTTCATGACCTTCCACATCAACATTCTGGAAGCCATGGCAGTTTTTCTATCGCTGAAGAAACTGAAGCTTCACTGCTTGATCCACATCCGACTGGTCCTGAACAGCGAAGTGATAATGATATGTCTAAACCGACAAGGTTCAAGATCTCCCCAAATCAACCAAGTGATGTTGGCCATCTTCCGCCTAGCGGAAAAGAAGAGATGGCACTTATCAGCAGTTCACCTCCAAGGGTTCCGCATTGTGACAGCAGACGCTCTATCCAGGCTCACCCCGATAGAGTCAGAATGGTCCCTAGACGCAAGATCATTCTCCTTCATCTTACGCAAAGTCCCAGGATGGCAGATAGACCTCTTCGCAACGAGCGACAACAAAAAGCTACCCCGGTATGTAGCCCTGTGCGAGGATCCTCTAGCGGAAGCAGTAGACGCGATGTCCAAAGATTGGAACAGATGGTCCAGGATTTACCTGTTCCCTCCAACCAACCTCCTGCTGAAGGTCTTCAACAAACAGATCCTTTCAGGGAACAGCAGCAATAGTGGCTCACAAGTGGCCCAACAGCATCTGGTTCCCCTTGATAACGAAACTGCGACTGAAGCTGATCCCGTTGCCGGATCCAGTTCTGACTCAACAAATGCAGAAGTCGACTGTCTCCGCTTCATCACAGAAAAGAAGAAACCTTCATCTCATGATTTTCTCGCCTTAGCAGTCAAGAAAAGGTTCGGGATTTAGAAGGACAGTACTGTATTAACTTTTTAGAAGAATATAAGTCGAAATCTACTAGAAGACAATACGAGTCTTCCTGGAAGAAATGGGTTGCCTTCGTCAAGGCAAAGAAATCAAAAGAAATCTCGACAGATTTGTTTATCATTCTTTATTCAGCTCTAAGGCCTGCGCTCGGCTTTGGCCCGCAGCACCCGAGGCCCATTTCTTGGTCCTTGGATAAGGTTCTTCATTTAGCCTCAACCCTGAACAATGAAGACTGCTCTCTGAAGGATCTGACTCAAAAAGTTATATTCGTATTTGCACTAGCCTCAGGAGCCAGAGTTAGCAAAATAGTGGCCATTTCGAGGGATGAAGGCCACATTCAGTTCACAGACTGCGGAGAATTGAACCTATTTCCTGACCTAACGTTTCTCGCTAAGAGTGAGCTGCCCACCAAAAGGTGGGGGTCCCTGGAGAATCTGCCCTCTGAAGGAAGATGCATCTCTATGTTTAGTAGAATGCCTAAGGGTCTATCTTCGTAGAACTTCAGACATTAGTGGAGGATAGCTTTTTAGGGGAGAAACCTCAGGTTCGACATTGACTTTGAAACAATTAAGGGCGAAGATCACCTATTTCATTCGCAGAGCGGATCCAGACAGCACACCCATAGGTCATGATCCGAGAAAAATTTCTACGTCTCTAAATTTCTTTCAGAATATGACAAATTCGTAGATAATTTGTATTTTTCCTAACGATACAAACCTAGCTATTTACATGGGGTGATTACTTCGGCCCAGCCGATGACAAGCCATAAAGTTTTAACGAGGGTTTCCTACCCCACCGCTAGTTAGCGGGGGGGGGGGGGGGGGGGGGGGGGGTAGGGAGGGGTAGCTAGCTACCCCTCCCCCTCACACACACCGGAGAATACTCCACTTTACTTAGAGGTAGGACTTATCTTGGGGGACAGGGCTGGCGGGCACATAACTGTAAACAGCTAGGTTTGTATCATTAGGAAAAATACAAATTACTGTATCTACGAATGTCATTTATTCCGTAACTGAATACAAACCACACTATTTACATGGGGTGAATTAACCCTTAGGAAGGGTGGTAAGTCCTGGCCATACTGGCTTTGGCTTGCCCGGGGATTCCATATTCGAGTGATCAAGTACTCGGACAATAGGGAATCCCTGCTCCTCGCTGGCGGTTGTGAAACTGCCGCGGCCTACATAAGGTGTGTGCGAAGGTGAAAAGTGACTTGTCCCAGGCAGTTGCCCTGGAGTCCCTCAGAAGGAAATCCAGGCTAGGACTCTCCCAATACCACCTCGTCAGGGTATGGGGACATGACATTATTACACAAAATACTAGGAACACAAGGAAGCATGATTTACCTGCAGTGGTTTGACGTCAGCTGTGCAGAGAACCCAGGATGCTGCTTTCTCCGTGGGAGGAGAGGATGAAGAAAAGATTAAGGGCCAGACAGATCTTTTCATTCATGCAGACTAACACCAGGTAACAATGCCCTCAACCTTCTGCCACTTGTCCATCAAGGAGCCTGAGGGTCAGACCAGCTGTTGTGAAGCCACCACAAGGCCGATAGAAACGTATCGAGCCTCCTGTGGGTCGTGTCTTGCAGGTAAGGGGCTGAGAAGAAGGTCTGAGGCTTCAACATCCCCGCTTGCAGGACCTGCGTCACTAAAGATGCTCCATGAAGGGAAGGGACGTATCTAAGCCCCTGACATCATGGGTTCTAGGGCGATACGACAGAGAAGGGTCAGGATTCAAGGCATGGTGTAGCACCCTGCGAATCCAGACCGAGATGGTACTCCTGGAGACCCTTCTCCTCGTTACCCAGGATCCACGAACTAGACTTGGACCTGGAGACGAACTGCAGCTGTTCTCTGAAGACACAAGCTCGGACTCCCTACCAGCAAGGTAGGAGATGGTCTGAGTCATCTGCTACAGGACGGAGACCCGAGCCCTGGAAGGAGTCGAAGCGGGTCCTGCACTCCCGGATTCTGAGTCTCGGCAATAAACCTCAGGGACGAACATGAAGTTGTCTGCCCCTAACCCCCTGAATGGGCGAAGTCGTAAGAGAGACCATGTGACTCGCTTGGCTGAAGATAGGCAGGAGAGGACAAGGCTTCGCATGCGAAGGAAGAGTTCCAGCGGGGGGAGAAATGTTTGTCCCTAGAGCCAGGAGGCAAGCCTCAAGGCTGGGGGATAGCCTTTCACAGTCGAAACTGAAAGGCACCCTTATCCCGCAATCCCACTAGGGGCTCTGCTATGCTGGAAGCAGCAACGTGTGGAGGGATGCCCTCTCCCCGACACCGGTTACAGAAACTCGCCCTATCGCCTGGGAGATTACTTGCGGAAGGCTTGCGCAGGTGTCCAGGCCTCCTTTTCGCCACTTGTTGCGAAAATCCTCTCTCTTTGAGGAGGTGCTGGATAGACTCCCGGCGGGAAGAGGAGCAAGCTACGGAGGCAACACATCGATGGTGTCCCACCGTTGCTGGAGGGCCTCCTATCAGAGGGCCCTGGGATCCATGACCGGGGTGCAGTACAGCAGGAGCTTGCAGCTCAGTGCTGTAGCGAACCGGTCCACCGAGGGAGCCCCACCAAGTCAGGACTTGTAGGCTACTTGAGGATCCAAAGACCACTCGGAATGTGGTGTCCGTGACACACTGCTCAGATTGTCGGCGAGCCCATTCCTTTGCCTGGAATCAAGCGATCTTCCCAGGAGACCGAGGGGGATTCGGGCCATCCCGGTATCTCTACCGCAGGATGGGATGGTTGTACTGAAAAGTACCGCCTTGTCTGGGCCAGAAAACCATCACTGTGGTGTTGTTGATCCTCATAACCACAGAGTAGTCCGCCAGGCTAGGTGGAGCTACTGAAGAGCCAGAAACACAGTTTCCGTCTCTAGTAGGACTAGAGAAGGTACTTCCTGGTTCTGACCCCCGGCCTGAGGACCCGTAAAACAGAATGTGGGCGCCCCCTTTTCTTTGACGCGTCCGAAAACAGCATCAAGTTAGGGGGAAGGACGAGAAGGACCACTCCCTCTTGTAGGCCCTCGTCAGCTTCCCACCCCTATGGGTTCATCTGTACCGGTTGTCCCCTAGGGGTCTCGGCGTCTGGGGAGACGCGCCCCCGACTCCCCCGCGCCCTGAGTAGCCACTGAAGAGAACTCAACCTGGGGCGACTGTGGAAACCAGACGGGCCAGGGAGGGGAGACGTAACAACCTTGGGTTGGAGGGTCTTCTCGTGTGAGGAAAGGTCTCTCGACCTTCCTCTGCCTTGGTACCCTGACGTCTGAAGGGAAGGCTACGGGAGATAGGAGCCTAAAAGCAGGCTCGATATACAGACTCTGAGAGGGCTGCGGGGAGGACTCCTCGAGGACCACCATGATCTTTAGAACTTGGTAAAGTCCGAGGAGCTTGTCCCAAGACGAAGAAGGGAAGCCTTCGAGTCTGCCAGGATCGGCCAGCCACCCAGGAACGGAGTGGCTGGGTGCCGATGCTGAGCGCCCGTGAAGAGATCCGAGAGGAAGTATCGGAGAACCGTTGAGGTGCCGTGGAGAGGCCGAAGCACAGTCCTTGAACTGGTATACCCACCTGCCAGGCGGACTCCAAAGTACTTCCTTGAAGATGGGTGAACCAGGACCGGAAGTACGAGACCTACCAGACCAGTGTACCCATGAAGACTTGTGGTCTCACCGCAAAGCTGACCGCGTCTGCTGTCGCTATGCTGGACAGAGACTTTTTGACAACCCTGTACAGAGTCAAGGAGGGAAGGAGGCAACTACAGAGGCCTTGAAACCCGTTGGCCACCTCTTGGAGGGGGCGCCTCTCCGACATGGACTGGACTACTGCCCGGAGGACCCGTCCCCTCACCGATCCCTACCCAGGGAGGAGGGAGGGGCTTGAAACCAACCGGGACTGTTGAAGGAGACAAGCTCGGAGAGCTGGCCCTTGGCCTAATCTCTGGTGCTCTCCATTCCCTAAGACCAGGATAAGCTGCACTGGCGTAAGGGAGCCCTTGGGTGAGTAGAACTCGGTCCAGGACCGAATCCTTCCCTTACCGAAGAGGAATCTCTGAATCTGGGATCCCATTGAGGTTTCTCCTGAGGGCCAGAACCTGCCAGAACGCAAGTTCTGACCCCTGGAGCTCATCCTCCTGATGGACTGGCAGCAAAGTCTCCCATTCCCGGAGGCTCTTCCTGGGAGACTCGTAGACATGCCCCAAGGGCCCAACTGGATCCTGTCGGATCCTTGTGGAAGACTGGGCCTCAAGATCCCTCCTAGGAGTGAAACAGGACCCCAGCAATGAAGGATGTAAGGCTTCGCCCCTTCCGCACGATAGGACCCTCAGGAAGAGGCAGAGAATCTCCCTATGGAGTGAAGGGGGAGAGGACCGGGTCTTCCGACCCTCCTGGGGATAGGCAAAGCTCATCCGCGGGGGAGGGGAGATGGAGACTGAGGAGGGCTCATCGCCTGCGTAAGGACTCGCGAAGGGACAGGATATTCCTTGGGGAAGATACCAAGCCAGGGATTCCTCTCACCCCTTTCAGGGGGAGAGAGGAAGCTGCTACTGAGTAGTGACCCCGTCAGAAGGCACAGGCTCATCGCCTGATTGAGCGCTCTGACGACGGCATCCCATCAGGGTGCCGACCAATCCTCGCGCTGACAAGGAGTCCCTCTGGAGGGAAGAGGATCGTTCGATCCTCTGGGGGAGATGACACATGAGGGTTCGCCCGTAGAGAAACTGCAGTGAAGGGAGAAGAGACCTTTGCCTGTCCGGAAACCTCCCCCCCCCCCCCCCCCCCTTCCGGAGAGGGCGCTGCTCTGCGCTGCGGGGAGGGAAACGCGGAGGTGGCCTGACCGCTATAAGCCCTGATGTGAACAGGGCGTGGTCGTGTCGGAGAACGGTACGCCGATCACGCTGACGATCGCGCGAAAAGCACAGATCTGGGTAGCGCGCGAATAAAGCATGCGTAGCAGATAACTGCGCCCGCATGCCCGTAAACCTGCGTGAGCGTGGGCGTATCGGCGACCGCGTGAACGATCCCCACGTCTCCGCGCGTATGAAAAATCGCTGGTGCTTACGCGTGAAAGATCGTGGGCGAGGGAAACCATCCCACGCGCGGACGATCTCGGCGAAAAAAAGATCGCCGGTGCTAGCGCCGACGGCTATTGCATGTGGGGAACCATCCCACGTGCGGACGAATAACGCAGAAGAAACGCTGACGATCTTCGGTGCTTACGCGAGTACGAAGATCGTCGGCGCTAGCGTGAGAGAAAACTGTAGGAGAGTGGGCGGGGACCCATAGTGCCCGCGTACGAAAGATCTCCAACTATGTAAGGCGATCGTCGGCGATTCGCGCGAGCCCGGACGATCTCCGACACTCACACGTAAGCGACGATTGTCGGGACTCGCGCGCGAGAGAAGATAGCCGGCGATCACAAGCGGGAACCTCGGTGCCCGCGCGCAGACGATCTACGACGATCGCGAGCGGGAAACCGCGCGCAGACAATCTGTGCAATGATTGCGTGAGCCTCAATGGTCGCGCGCGGGAAACTATTCCGCGAACGGAACGATCTTAGGCGCTCATGCGTACTGTGAAGATCGCCGGCGCTCACGCGCCTAGCGCCAAATCCGAAGATCGGCGGCGAACGGCCAAAGGCAATCGCGAGCAGAGAACGGCGCGCGGATGGCTTCGTTATTGTGCGTGGGAAACCATCCCGCGCAACGAACGATCATAGGAGCCTAAGCGTACTAAGAAGATTGTCGGTGCTTCCGCTTAGCGCCGGATCCGAAGATCGCCGACTAACGGCCGTTGATGATTGCGTGCGGGAAACCATCCCGTGCACAGACCGATTCTCGGCGCTTACGCACACTTAAGAAGATCGTCAGCGCTTGCGCGCCTAGCGCTGGATCCGAAGATCGCCGGCTAACGACCGTTGCCGGGATGACGATCGCGAGCGGAAGGGCTTTGAAGGTCGCGCGCGGGCGATCATCAACGCTTACGCGTTAGCGCGAACAGAAGATTGTCGGCTAACGACCCTCGACGATCGCGAGATCGCGTGCAGGAAACCATCCCGTGGCGGGCGATAATCAACGCTTACGCGTTAGCGCAAACAGAAGATCGTCGGCTAACGATCGTCGACAATCGCGCGCGGGAAACCATCCCGCACGTGGGCGATCATCAACGCTTACGCATTAGCGCGAACAGAAGATCGATGGCTAAACCGTCGACGACCGCGAAGTCGCGGGCGGAAAATAATCCCGTACGTGGGCGGTCTTCAGAGCTTATGCGTGAGTGAAGATTGTAGGCTCCTGCTCAACAGAAGATCGTCGGAAATGGTTGAAGGATCGCTAACTCGTAGATCAGGAACTGGGATGTGTCCCTAAAAGGGAGAGCATCCCCTGAAGAGGACCAGGAGGTCTACTTCAGTGCCGATGATCAACTGAAGGACTGCTAAAGACTCCGAGGAGTGGTCTCTGTGAGGTACCTTTCCCGCCAACGGGAGAGGTGGCCTTCGTAGAAGAGACTTAGAGACACCGAAGGCTGAACTGCTGGTGAGCGCCAGTGCGCTATCTCAGGAACCCCAACGATGTGCGCAAATGCGCAGGGAACGTTGCTAGCAGCCTTACTGGATACTGGAACAGGAAGCCACTAAGGCAGTCTCAGGAACAGCAGGAACAGCAGAAACAGCATTCGAGCGCTAGCGCGTAAGGGAACGTTGGCGCGCAGGTAATACCTGGCACTTAAGAGACTTACTCAAGGTGTGAGAAAGTCTCTCCTGCCCCAAAGGGAGGAGCCCGTTAGATAACGGGGGCGTGGGCGCCCAAGGCGCGTCTGCAGTCAGGAACGGATACAGCAGGCAACAGGAACACTGAGGGACGAGAGACCAAGGGTCTAACGAGACTGAGTAGCGAGGCCCCGAGGGGATAGTTCCAAGACCCCGAAGGGTCAATGCAACGAGAAACCGAAGTTTCTCAGTCACTAAACACCGAAGCGTAGAAGTGACTAAAGTTACGAGAGCCCAAGGGAACTGCGTAACTAAGATTTGAGACCCCAAAGGGTCAGGGAAAAAGAGAAACTGAAGTTTCCCTGACACTATCACCGAAGTGCTAGTGACTGAACAGCAAGCTGTTGACAGGAACAATCTTCCGAAGAGGAGTCTCTATGAGTGGTCTCTCTCGCGAATGAGAGAGGTGAACACTTCGTAGAAGAGACGTGAAGGAGCCCCGAAAGGCCGTGAGATCAGCAGACGTAAACAGGAACAATTCCTCCGAAGAGGAGTCTCTGTGAGTGTCCTCTCACGCGAACGGGAGGGGACACTTCGTAGAAGAGACAAAAGGAGCGATCCTCCGAGGAGGAGCCCTGAGTGCGGCGTCCCTCGCGAACGAGAGAGGGCCGGACTGATCCTGCAACTGCTCAGCCCCTTGAGCGTAGCTACAGAAGCGACCGCTCAGCCCTGAGAGCATAGTCGCTAGTACCATGGTCTAGCCTTGCAACCGCTCAGCCCCTTGAGCAAGTCACAAGGGCGGTCGCTCAGCCCCAAAAGCATAATCGCCAAGGAACAAGGAAAAGAAAAAGGGAAGTTAACTAACTACCCTGGAGGCGAACCTCCTTATCGTTCTAGGATGCAAAAAAGAGCTGGCAATAATCACGGGGGAACCTCTAAGAGAGGGGAATGCCCCTGACGAATGCCTGAGAGAAGGCGGCGAAGCCAACTCCCCAGGATAAACAGGACAGCTCTGTTTCGAAGGCACACACAACAGGCACGAAGAAACAGCATCGTAAACTGGAAAATAAAACAGAATAATTATTAAACAGAAAATTCCCTCGAGTGAAACTCCCAAGAGAAACCCCGAGGGAAAGAACATAAGAACGAAAGAAGGTATGCGCCCCCACTCCCCCACCCGGCATGCCCAGGTGAGGGGGGGGGACGAAAGTTAACAAAACAGAATTATAACATGATAATTATGCAACTGACTATGAATGTTCCAAGGATCACCGACCCCCGAAGGGACGTGAGCCCTGAGCTGAAAAGTTAAAACACATTTATATTCGTAAAAATAAATGAGACAAAAAAGACGAAATAGCGACTCGGTTCTGAGAAGCTATAGTAGGCGTAGTACGGAGTAAGAGGTGAACGTCCTCAAGAGAAGGGCCGGACTCCACGAAAGGCAACCATGGTGGCCTAGAAGTGCAAGGCCGTGATCACGGAAAGATCGTGGTGGCCTAAGCCGGCGAACTCTAGCAGACGTACACAATACACACCGCACAACACCGAAAGCAAAGGAAACTTACATTTTCTATACAGAAAAATATATATAAACATCAGAAATGTTTAAATATATCCAGTATAAGAAAAGGTAAGTTAAAAGACAAAACAATAATGGCCGTCAAGAGAGCATAGGAGCGGAACCTCCGATCACTATGCGAGCCAAAAGTAAAGTGGAGTATTCTCCGGTGTGTGTGAGGGGGAGGGGTAGCTAGCTACCCCTCCCTACCCACCCCCCGCTAACTAGCGGTGGGGTAGGAAACCCTCATTAAAACTTTATGGCTCGTCATCGGCTGCGCCGAAGTAATCACCCCATGTAAATAGCGTGGTTTGTATTCAGTTACGGAACAAATGAATTTTGAAAGTCTTCGCTCATATACTGGATGGAAGTCATACAGGGTTTTCTTCAAACACTACGCGAAGCAAGTGCAAGAGATTAAGCATTTCATGGTGGCAGCAGGTAGTGTTCTAAAATCTGCCGCTTGAATACTGCACTAATTGGGACTTATAGTGTAGGGTGTACATGGTCCCTCCCTATGTTGTGACATGTTTAGTGAAGTGTCACAGTAGTGACACTATGAACTGTTCTAAGTATAAAAGTGAAAGAAGCATAAAAGACTTACACATGTGCCATGCGTATAACTACGCAAGTGTTTATGAACTGTAACGACAGAAATGAGGAAACATGATATATTATATTTCCTTTAAAGTGGCTTCACGTTTCTTTTTC
Source organism: Palaemon carinicauda (assembly GCF_036898095.1). Taxonomy (NCBI): domain Eukaryota; kingdom Metazoa; phylum Arthropoda; class Malacostraca; order Decapoda; family Palaemonidae; genus Palaemon; species Palaemon carinicauda. The sequence goes on from NC_090732.1 coordinate 159,227,930, forward strand.
AGGTGAAACAAGTATTTCTGTTATTGTCATGTTTAGTATGCTTTCCACTATATTTCCAAATTTTGTTTTATATTATAAGATGCACTTTATCCTTGTTATCTATTGTTGCTCAATAAATACATATGTGAATTTTGCATCTCCTTTCACGCTGAAAATTCTAAATAAATAAGTGCCAGAGCAATTCATTATCCTCTTATATTGAAAATATATTCTGAACAAATACAATATCTGTTCTGTAGCTAACAAACCTCATAACTATGTGTTTTTTATCAGGTATCAATCCCTGGTTATGACTGATTTCATATCTGACTGTATTACTGACATATGCAATTTTCCTACATAAATGAAAACTTGTCTACCTTCATTATAACACACAAAGTAGACCGGGGGAGGTGTCAGTAATCAATACATAAATTTGTTCCTTTCAGAATACAAACTATGTTTTACAAAGTATATGATGGGACCCATATACTAGTTTGTTTGCTAGATTGTTCATATGAACTTACAATCCTCGAGTTCTTTCCTAGTGTCTACCATGACTCTTCCCTGTAGGAGGCAGGAAGCACTGACATAGTCCATGATCAGTTGAAGTGGTGTATTACGGTAACACCATGTGTCTCTAGGTCTAGATGACCAAGGAAAATTTATCTCGCGGTTATTGGCACTAATGGGAAATCCACAGATACATTAATGCTCTGGTAAACTTCCATCCGGACGACATGGCCTGAGCCCAAAAAACTAATTTTCAGAGAGGCAAAAAATCTATTTTTGGGCAAGGTAGCCATGTCGTCCTGATGGACCCACAATCCTTTTACAAAGGCTGAATGAATCCCTCCCAAAAGTACTGTATCTGTAGCACCTCGTTAACGCTACAAGGAATGACAAGATGGTGCCCGGACGTGACGTTATACTGGTACTCAACAGTAGGAGGAGAGCAAGCGATGCCTTAATAACGGCTCTCCTCCAATTCTGGCCACTTTCCCCTCTCGAAGCATAAACGCTATTAGGGGTGTAGATAGCTATGTGGCGTGTCAAGAATACGTCCTCTGATATGCGATATCCCTAAAGGCGAAAGCCAGGGATACTCGCGCCAGGAGTTAGAATTCTGGATACCTTAAGTAAATTTCTCTGGGATATATCACTGTAGTTAAAAATAACCTAGGTAGCTACTATGAAGGAACTTCCATCAGAACGACATGGCTACCTCACCCAAAAATAGATTTTTTGCTTCACTCAAAATCCATTTTTACTTTCCATTCTCTGCATAGCAAAAGAAATGAATATGCAAGTCATACTACATAGTAACTACATAGTTGACGTCATATGATTGTGACATCATAGTGTTGGCGGAGTGTTTACCTACCACCATCATGTTTTTAAGAGTAGGTTTGTTATTTTTTCAGTAGGTGGAAAAACTGCTAATACTACCCCTTTCAAGTTATGAACATATTGATCATAACCCAATCACTACTCTCAGTCAAAATAAAACCAAACTAGCGAAAGCCAACTGTAAATTGTACATCACTAAGATGACTGCAATTATACAGGTTACAGCGAGTGAAAAATCCAACGATGTTGCCGACGTGAGCGGCAGGGAAGATCTAAGGAATCATGGAATGGTTCCAGGTACCTCGCTAGGGGCACGGCAGGTGGTACACCTAGCTACCCAATCTGCGATTGCCGTGAGTTTTGAAATTTCTGCCGGACGCCAGGGACGTATAGCTACATATATAACTACCGGCTAAGTCAGATGTTTAAAAAAATAATTTCTGTTTACGTTGTACGTATAATTCCTTCAACACATTACACTCGTTATTCCATTTGGTCATTTATTCAAAATAAATGTCTATTAAGAGTGTAATTGAGTCTTATTTCACCCTGCAATTAGCACATTAAATATGCCAGAGTTCTCTTACTTATTTATCTAAGTAAACCTAATATTATTGTATGCTTACAAACTATGGCTATAGTTGACACTTACTGTAGTTGTTCCGACAACATGGACAACCCTTGGGACCTTTTGTATATCTAGTGGATACTTATGTTTGTTCTTACAATATATGCAAACCTTGAGACCCCTTTTCTACTGTCTAGTATGACTCTTCCCTGCAGGGGGCAGGAAGCCCTAACATTGTCCATGATTAGTGGTAATGACGGATAACGGTAAAGTCATTTGTCTCCATGGTCCGGATGACCAAAAAAAAATTGTTCCAAGGTTAAGGCACCTATGAAAATCCACAGATACAGTACTTTCTAGTAATTCTCTGGTAAACTTCCATAAGAACGACATGGCTTGAGCCCAAAAAACGGATTTTGAGCAAAGCGAAAAATGACAAATTCGTAGATAATATGTATTTTTCCTAACCATACAAACCTTAGCTATTTAAATAGGATATTACTTTCGGCGTAGCTGAAATGGCGAGCCATTAGAATTTTAACGAGGGTTTACTACCCCCTCGCTAGGGGAGGGGTAGCTAGTTACCCCTCACCTCTCACACACAGGTGAACTAGTTCACTTTGCTTAAGGGTAGGACTTTCGGGGGACAGGGCTGGCGGGCAAGTTTAATTAAATAGCTAATGTTTGTATGGTTAGGAAAAATACAATTTATCTACGAATTTGTCATTTGTTCCGTAACCGAAATACAAACCACGCTATTTAAATAGGGTGACTTAACCCTTAGGAAGGGTGGTAAGTCCCAACCCCTTTAGTGGCTTTTTGGCTTTTGCCCGGGGACTCATTATCTGAGTGTGTAGAACTTGAGATAAGGAGTCCCTGCACCTCGCAAGTACCTTGCTCTGCAAGGACCGCAGCCTACGTAAGCGTGTGTGTGAAGGAATGAAGTGTGACTCATCCTAGGAAGTTGACCTGGAGTCCATTAGATGGAATTCTAGGTTAGGACGTTCCCAATAACACCTCGTAAGGGTATGGGGGACACGACAGTAATATCTTAATACTAGGAACACAAGGAAGCATGGTTTACCTCCAGTGGTTTGAGGTCAGCTGTGCAGAGAACCAAGGATGCTGCTTTCCCCAAGAGAGGGGAGGATGAAGAAAAGAATAAGGGCCAGGCATATCTTTTCATTCATGCAAACTAACACTGGGTAACAATGCCCTCAACCTTCTGCTGCTTGTCCATTAAGGAGCATGAGGTTTAAACCAGCTGTTGTGCAGCCACCACAGGGCCGATAGAGAACGTATTGAGCCTCCTGTGGGTCACGTCCTGCAGGTAGTGGGCTGTGAAGGTCGTTTGACGCTTCCAAACCCCTGCTTGTAGAACCTGCGTCACTAAGTAGTTTCTCTTGAATGCCAGGGACGTAGCGATGCCTCTGACATCATGTGCTCTAGGGCGACGTGACGGAGGAGGGTCTGGATTCAGGGAATGGTGGATGACCCTGCGAATCCATGCTGAGATAGTGTTCTTAGTGACCCTCCTCTTCGTCCTTCCTGTGCTCACAAACTCACAAACAATGCTTGTACTCGAGAACGAATTGCAGCTGTTCTCTTAAGATAGAGCCTCGGACTCCTTACTGGGCACAGTAGGAGATGGTCTGGGTTATCTGTTACAGAACGGAGATTCGAAATTCGGAAAGAGTCGAACTGGGGGTCCGGCACTCCTGGATTTAGAGTCTTAGCCACAAACTCATGGACGAACCTGAACGTTACCTTTACCCATCCCCTTGAATGGGCGATGTCATACGAGAGACCATGAAGTTCGTTGACTCGCTTGGCCGAAGCCAAAGCAAGTAGGAACACAGTCTTCTAAGTCAGGCGGCGATCTGAAGCCTGGCGTAATGGTTCGATGGAGGTCTCTTAAGAGACCTGAGGACTCGAACCACGCTCCCTGGAGGAGGTCTCACTTCCGACTGAGGGCAGGTAAGTTCATAACTTCATATGAGTGGTTCCAGCGAGGGGGAAATGTCCATTCCTTTTAGCCCGAAGGCAAGACTTAAGGCTGAGTGATAGCCTTTCACTGCCAAGACTGAAAGGCGCATCTCTTCCCGCAAATTCACGAGAAACTCGGTTATTGCTGGAATAGTGGCATCGAGTGGAGAGATACCCCTTCCAAGACACCAACCACAGGAGACTCTCCACTTCGCCAGGGTAGACTCCTGCGGATGACTTTCGCAGGTGTCGAGACATCCTTTCCGCAACTTGTTGCGAAAAGCCTCTCTCTGTGAGGAGATGTTGGATAGTCTCCAGGCGTGAAGAGGCAGCGATGCTACGGCTTTGTGGGAGATGTTGGAGTGTTGTTGTTTGAGTAGCTCGTGTCGAGGAGGGAGTTCTCTCGGGAGTTCCGTCAGGAGCTGCAGAAGGTCCGGGAACCACTCTGCGTGATGCCATAGCGGAGCTACTAAGGTCATTGACAGGTCGACCGATATTCTGGTCTTGTTGAGCACCCTTCTCATCAGACAGAACGGGGGAAAGGCGTAAACGCCGATGTTGACCCACCGTTGTTGAAAGGCATCTTGCCAGAGTGCCTTAGGGTCCGGGACTGGGGAGCAGTACAGCGGAAGCTTGAAATTCAAGGCTGTCGCGAACGGATCTACCGTTGGGGAACCCCATAAAGTCAGGACTTTGTTGGCTACTAGAGGATCCAAAGACCACTCGGTACTCACTATCTGGGATGCCCTACTCAGACTGTCGGCGAGCACATTCCTTTTGCCCGAAATGAAGCGAGCCGATAGTGGAAACGAGTGGACTTCGGTCCATCTCAGTATCTTTACTGCAAGATGGGATAGCTGTTATGAAAAGGTACCTCCCTGCTTGTTGATGTAAGCCACTACCGTGGTGTTGTCGCTCCTCACCACCACGGAGTGAATCGCCAGATACTGTAGGAACTGTTGAAGTGCCAGAAATACGGCCTTCATCTCTAGTAGGTTTATGTGGAGGCACTTTTCTGATTCTGACCATTGGGCTGAGGTCCTGTGGTTCAGGACATGGGCCCCCCACGCTTCTTTTGAGGCATCCGAGAACAGCATCAAATCCAGGGGGGGGGGGGGGAGAAGATCCACTCTCTTTCGGAGGTTTTCGTCTGTCACCCACCACTGAAGGTCCGTCCGTTCCGCAGGACCCATAGGGACCAAAACGTCCGGGAAATTGTGACCTTGATTCCACCGGGACGTGGGCCGCCATTGCAGGGATTTCATCCTGAGGCTCCCATTTGGAACTAGACGGGCCAGGGAGGAAAGGTGACTGAGAAGACGTAACCATGATTGGGCTGGGAGTTCTTCTCGTCTGAGGAAAGGATCTGCGACCCTCCTCAGCCTTGCTATCCTGTCGTCTGATGGAAAGGCTTTGTGGAGATTGGTCTCCAAGATCATGCCTAGATATACCAGTCGTTGAGTCGGAAGCAGAGAGGACTTCTCGAGATTTACCATGGTCACTAGATCTTGGCAAAGTCTCAGAAGCTTGTCCCGGTGTCGAAGAAGGGTCGACTCCGAGTCTGAAAGGATCACCCAGTCGTCCAGATAGCAGAGGAGACAGATGCCGATCCTGTGTGCCCACGAAGAGATCAGGGTGAACACTCTGGTGAAAACCTGAGGTGCTGTGGAGACCGAAACACAGCACCTTGAACTGGTAGATCTTGTTGTCTAGGCTGAATCTCAAGTACTTCCTTGAAGACAGATGGATTGGGATCTGGAAGTACGCGTCCTTCAGATCCAGTGTACACATGAAGTCTTGTGGTCTCACTGCAGGTCTGACCGTGTCTGCTGTCTCCATGCTGAACGGAGTTTGTTTGACAAACCTGTACAGAGCTGAGAGGTCGATGACTGGTCTCCAGCCTCCAGACGCCTTCTTTACAAGAAAGTCGACTGAAGAAGCCTGGGGAACCGTCGACGATCTCTTGGAGAGCATCCTTCTTTAGCATGGTCTCGACTTCTGCCCGTAGGGCTAGCCCCTTTGCCGATCCCATGGCATAGGAGCTCAACGACATGTGGATTCGCTGTCAGGGGAGGTAGAGATGTTGTGAACGGGACGCGATATCCCTGTTCCACATCTTTGGGCTCAAACAGACTCTTTCCCATAAGGGAAGAGTGTCTGAGCTTGCCGACTTAGAAGGCCGGGACCCTCGAAAGGAACCTTTCTGCCATCGCATCACGTCCTTTCAAGATCGAATTGGCCCACAAGTTCAAGGCTTGGTGAGCCAGAATTCAATGGTGCGGGTGCCCGAAAGGAGGAAGGTCTCCAGTGCCTTCCTGGTGCTTTCTTTGGACAGATCTTCGGATCGCAACAGGATGCCAAGAGACCCCAACCAGACGTCCAGCCACGAAGTAGCCTGCATGGCGCACTTCGGGACCTTCTCCTGGCTTAGGTTCTCTGTCGCCGAGAAAGTCACTTGCTGGCTAGAGATTGATTGAAAGTTTTCTGGCATCCTGACATCTAAGGTCATTGACGCCAATACCATTTACTGTAAATGAAAATTAAAAGAGAATTCGATTAAAACCATAAAAATTAAGAAGTCATTACAATAGTTAAATAGTTTTCAGAAGACCTGCTTCTGAAATAAATCTAAAAATTCCGCTCGCATAGTAAGACACATCATGTCCAAGAATCTTGGCAAGGATAAACCTGCCATCCTCACCTCGAGCCTCAAACAGATATCTATTTCTTAAGTTAGTAAAATTAGGGCATTCAGTCAACAAATGCCTCACTGTTAAAGGTACTAAGCAGTCCTCGCAATACGGTTGGTGTTGGCCCTTCAGCAGAAACTCGTGTGTCAACCGTGTGTGACCAATACGGAGACGACAAAGAGTCGTCTCCCATTTTCGGGGAATCATGTTATACCTCCAAGGTGATATGATATTTGTTACTTCCCTCATTTTATTGCCATCTTGACTATCCCAGTGCTGTTGCCATTTATCACAAACCAATTTCTTGATGTAAGGTAAGAATTCGTTACATGGAATGGGATACCTCCTTGGTAGCAACTCGGATGCCGCATTCTTCGCCAGTAAATCTGCCTTCTCATTCCCAGACACACCTACATGTGCTGGAACCCAACAAAAACGAACAGTTATACCTTTCCGTCCAATAATAAAAAGCCATTCTAAAATCTTTAAAACTAGAGGGTTACTAGAATTAAAAACTTCTAAAGCTTGAAGAACACTCCTTGCATCACTAAAAATTGTATAATTACCCTCCTTTTCCAAAGCTATTTTCTCAATAGCGGTTAATATGCCATACAGTTCGGCAGTAAATATGGAAGCTGTTAGAGGAAGTGCACCTCTACAATTAAAATCATTGCTATGTACTCCAAATCCAACGCCAGCATCAGATTTGGAGCCATCAGTATATATAAAAGTCGATCCTCTATGTTCTTCAACATGTTCCATAAAAAGAGACCTGGATTCTAAGTCAGTCAAATTCTTCTTAACTCCAATAAAGTATCTACAAAAAGATATGTCAGGTAATTTCCATGGAGGCGTTGATGATACCTTGAATGGAAGCACCTTATTTCTAATTATATCCAGATTGTTTAATAATCGTTTCACCCGAAACCCAAAAGGTTGAGGAGATTTTGGGTGCAACTCAAAGTATGTTGAGTGCCTTACAAGGCTTGCAGTTTGAAAGGCTGAAGAATTGGGGAGTCTTTGCAATCTAAACCAATACCGAATAATAGAGGACATTCGGTAAAGGTCCAGAGGCAACTCCCCAGCATCAACAAGGAGACTTGTGATAGGGGAGGTTCTAAAGGCTCCTGTGGACAATCTAATGCTAGCATGATGTATTGAATCTAGTATTTTTAACCGGCTTGGGGTTGCTGAGGAGTATATTTCGCATCCATAACTAATTTTGGAAAATATCAAGGCCTTGTATAATTTTAAAATTGTATTGCGGTCTGCCCCCCATGATGTATGGGACAAGACTTTTAAAAGATTCATTGCTTCAACACATTTAGCTTTTAATGTTTTTAAGTGAGAAACCCATGTAAGCCTACAATCAAATATCAACCCTAAAAATTTTACTTCACTTGCACATGGGATCCGTTGACCTTTGATGTATATATCCGGGTCTGGATGTACTCCCCATATACGACAGAAATGGACAATTGTAGTTTTACTTGTTGAGAACTTAAATCCATTCATATCGGCCCAATGGATAATTTTATCAATAGAGAGTTGGATTTTTCTCTCAACCATTGCCATTCTGGCTCCAGCAAATGATATGGAGAGATCATCCACAAATAATGTTGCAAGAACATCCCGGGGAATGACTGAGGATATCCCATTAATTGCTAGTGCAAAAAGGGTTACACTCAGCACACTCCCCTGAGGAACTCCTTCTTCCTGGCATCTACTCTGTGATAGAGCTTCCCCAACTCTCACTTGGAAAACTCTATGTGAAAGAAATGACTGGATGAATAGTGGTAGCTCACCTCTCAATCCGCACTCATGGATTCTTTTAAGTATACCGTATCTCCATGTGGTATCATATGCCTTTTCAAGATCAAAAAAAACTGTCACATGGTGCTGTCTGGAAGCAAAGGCTTCACAAATGGAGGACTCAAGTTGTATCAGCACATCAGTCGTTGAGTGCATTTTCCTGAATCCACATTGAATGGGTGAAAAAATATTCTTCTTTTCAAGGTACCAAATCAGTCTTGCATTGACCATCTTCTCCATGATTTTACATAAACAAGATGTCAATGCAATAGGTCGGTAGTTTGCTGCTAAAAACTTGTCCTTACCGGGTTTTAAAAAGGCTAAAATAATGGCTAGTTCCCAAACACTTGAATAACTATGATCATGCCATATTCTATTAAAAATGCTTAAAATAAATAACTTTGTATTAAAAGGTACATGTTTAATCATTGCATATGGAATTCCATCGGGTCCAGGGGCTGTATCGTTACAAGTAGCAAGAGCAGAATCAAATTCTCTTTCAGTAAAAGGAGAATTGTATGACTCTTGCTTTCTTGTTGCGAGGTTTAAAACTTTCTTTTCTTCATTGCTCCTATACTGGTGACCAGGAGCTGCTTCACACTTGCACGATACATTTGAGAAATGGTCAGCCAGGGCATTGCTAACTTCGGTTGCTCCAGTCATATACTGGCCATTTATCTTTAACACTGGTGGTGGGTTTGGGGTGAATTTTCCTGTTATCTTTTTTACTTTCCTCCACACAGATGATGTTGGTGTTCTACTGTTAATGGAGGAAACAAAGGACATCCTAGACTGGCGCCTAGCTTCTTTCATGGCACGGCGGAACTGTGCTCTACATTTCTTGTATATGACTAAATTCTCCTCATTACGGCGCATGCGCAATCGAGTTAAAGACTTTCTTGTGGCTCTGTGCAGGGCAGTTAGTTCTGACGACCACCAGGGGACTGGTCGTCGTCTGAATATCCCAGTTGTTTTGGGAATGGAATTCACTCCTGCTGTGTGAAGAGTTCCATTAAGTAAGTCTATGGCATCATCAACACTTTCAAACTGTTCTGCATTTCCTTCAATTTTACTTAACTCCCGAAATCTATTCCAGTCCGCCTTATCAAGATTCCATCGAGGTGATCTTTGTAAAGGTGGACCATTGTTGGTGTTTATAATGATTGGTGCATGATCACTAGTATGCCAATCATCTAATGTTCTCCAATTAAAATCGAGAAGACAGTTAGAGCTTGCAACTGATAGGTCAATGCAGGACAAGGTACCTGTCTGTACATGAAAATGTGTGGGCTCTCCTGTATTGAGGAGTCCGACATCTTCATTCTCCAAAATTGACGATATAATATTACCCCTTGCATTTGCTAAAACATCACCCCATAAAGGATGTCTACTATTAAGGTCTCCTAGTAAGAGAAAGGGTTGTGGGAGTTGTTTAATCACCTCTACTATATTATCATATGAGATGTTATCATTTGGAGGCAAGTAAAGAGAACAGACTGTGTATTTTCTCCCTATATCAATCTGTACAGCCACTGCCTGCAGAGGGGTACAGATAGACAGAGATATTTGGGGAACATCTCGACGAACGTATATAAGACTTCCCCCATGGCTCCCTGCTCGTTGATCATATGGTGTCCTATAGCTAACATACTCTCGAGGACAAGGAGTATTAGCATCGAGCTTGCTTTCTTGTAGACATACTGTTATAGGGGAGTGCTCACGTATGAGGAGCTTAAGTTGTTCATATTTCGCCCTTAAACCCTGGCAATTCCATTGCAGAATGGAGGAAAAAACGATGTTTTATTTTTTGGAAGACACCTTAGATGAAGTCTTCCCAATGGCACTATTTGATCTAACAATGTTTCCCGGAGGTAACTCTAGAGAGGATCTTGATATAGTGGGTTTTGTGTTTCTCTTTTTCTTTGTGTCCTTTTGATCTAATTGTTGAGGAGGATGGTGGACCTCAACTTGAATTTCTGATTGGTTCAATTTACCTTCTAGTTGTTCAGAAACATCAGCAGACAAGATATCATATTTATTGGAAGTCGTGACTTTAATGTTTCTTATGGTAGGAGGAGAGAGGGAGGGAGGTCTCTCTCTTTTCCGATTAAAAGGTTGTGATCTGTCAGGTTTTTGCACCTTCCCCACTACGGGTTCACCAGGTAAATTGGTTTCGAGTGCAACCTCCATCAGATCAGGCAAGGAAACGGCCTGTGAGAGGTTTGTACTATTGTTTAAAATCAGAGTAGTTGGCTTTTGAATAATTTTCAGATCTCTAAGTGTCCGTTTTGATTTTTCCACAATTTCTGGATATAGATTTTCGATGGGACTTTCAACCTCTTTAACTACTTTCATTTGTTTCTTTATCTTAGAAGTAGAGATATAATTTTCGTCTGTGTGGTTTGGCAAGTTTTTCTTCAGAACCATTGAAAAAGGTTGCCCTGGTCTTATTTGCTTTTCAAGAGCTCTTTTACGAGCCTCTTTAAAAGTAACCCTTTCCATGGTCCTAATGGCCTGGATTTCTTTTTCAAAAATAAACTTTACACAGCTTTTAGATGTAGCTGGGTGTGCTTCCCCACAATGTATGCAATTAGGGTTTTCTATGCATACTCCATGACTACTTTTTCCACAGTTGGCACAAACAGCTGGCTTATTGTTTAGTTTTTCTTTACATTTCTGGCTTAAATGGCCATACATTTGGCAATGATAACATCGCAATGGTGACGGGATATATGGTTTTACCTTCAAAGATAGCCATCCAGCTTTTATAACATTTGGTAATCGGCATTGATCAAATGTTATAATCAGAGTAGCAAGAGGGATACGTTGTTCTCCAACTCTCTTTCTCATTCTGACTACTTTAATTACTCCTTGACTTTTCAGTTCATCCTCTATTTCTTTCTCCTCTATATCCAACAATTCTGGAGCATATATCACACCTCTACTCTGGTTGAAAGTAGGGTGTGAAACGCATTTTACGCTATGGCCATTCAATGTTGTAAGTGTTTTTAACCTTTCACCTTGTAATGGGGACAGTGTCTCTATCAAGAGAATTCCATTTCCCTGGGGTAAAATTTTTGGCTGCCCTCCACATAAAGTAACTATTTCTCTATTAGCTTTAAAAAAATTTATCCGCTCATTTCTTCCGTTTTCAAATTCCAAGATAAAAAAATTTTCATAATTCACTACTTCATAGTGACCAGGTAATACTTCTACTTTTCTATATCTTTCTGTTCTGTCATCATTTTTCACTCTCTCTCTCTTCTTCTCTAGCGTTTTATTATTCACATGACGTGAATAAGGTTCTAACGTTACAATGTTAGAACCCGAGTTGGAGCTGTCTGTACCGAGGTCCATGTTTGTATTTTCCAGGTCGTCAACAGAGGTGTTGGGTTTTTTTGAAAAAGCAAGCCGGGTTATCCACCTCTTATCGGAGGATGTCAGTCCTCCTATCCCATGTGGCCCAACACGAGAAGAGGCTTCAGCGGGGACCAGTCCTCTATTAGAGAGGGGCTGCCTCTCTTATGGTGGGCGTACACTGGTCAGTGGGGGTAGTTAGCCCCTCCCACCGTCGACTCCAATGCCTGGCGTCACCCATTACCCGCAAATATGGGTGACTTAAGACTGGATCACTGGAGCCCGACTCTTAACAGACTTGGTCTGCACCCAATGGGGTCTGCCAGAGGGTGATTGATTGATTGATTGAAAGTTTTCTGGCATCCTGACATCTAAGGTCATTGACGCCGATACCATTTACTGTATATGAAAATTAAAAGAGAATTCGATTAAAACCATAAAAATTAAGAAGTCATTAAAATAGTTAAATAGTTTTCAGAAGACCTGCTTCTGAAATAAATCTAAAAATTCCGCTCGCATAGTAAGACACATCATGTCCAAGAATCTTGGCAAGGATAAACCTGCCATCCTCACCTCGAGCCTCAAACAGATATCTATTTCTTAAGTTAGTAAAATTAGGGCATTCGGTCAACAAATGCCTCACTGTTAAAGGTACTAAGCAGTCCTCGCAATACGGTTGGTGTTGGCCCTTCAGCAGAAACTCGTGTGTCAACCGTGTGTGACCAATACGGAGACGACAAAGAGTCGTCTCCCATTTTCGGGGAATCATGTTATACCTCCAAGGTGATATGATATTTGTTACTTCCCTCATTTTATTGCCATCTTGACTGTCCCAGTGCTGTTGCCATTTATCACTAACCAATTTCTTGATGTAAGGTAGGAGATCGTTACATGGAATGGGATACCTCCTTGGTAGCAACTCGGATGCCGCATTCTTCGCCAGTAAATCTGCCTTCTCATTCCCAGACACACCTACATGTGCTGGAACCCAACAAAATCGAACAGTTATACCTTTCCGTCCAATAATAAAAAGCCATTCTAAAATCTTTAAAACTAGAGGGTTACTAGAATTAAAAACTTCTAAAGCTTGAAGAACACTCCTTGCATCACTAAAAATTGTAAAATTACCCTCCTTTTCCAAAGCTATTTTCTCAATAGCGGTTAATATGCCATACAGTTCGGCAGTAAATATGGAAGCTGTTAGAGGAAGTGCACCTCTACAATTAAAATCATTACTATGTACTCCAAATCCAACGCCAGCATCAGATTTGGAGCCATCAGTATATATAAAAGTCGATCCCCTATGTTCTTCGACATGTTCCATAAAAAGAGACCTGGATTCTAAGTCAGTCATATTCTTCTTAACTCCAATAAAGTATTTACAAAAAGATATGTCAGGTAATTTCCATGGAGGCGTTGATGATACCTTGAATGGAAGTACCTTATTTCTAATTATATCCAGACTATTTAAAAATCGTTTCACCCGAAAGCCATAAGGTTGAGGAGATTTTGGGTGCAACTCAAAGTATGATGCGTGTCTTACAAGGCTTGCAGTCTGAAAGGCTAGAGAGCTAGGGAGTCTTTGCAATCTAAACCAATACCGAAGAATGGAAGACATTCGGTAAAGGTCTAGAGGTAACTCTCCAGCATCAACAATGAGACTTGGGATAGGCGAGGTTTTAAAAGCTCCAGTAGATAATCTAATACCTGCATGATGTATCGAGTCTAATATTTTTAACCGGCTTGGGGTGGCTGAGGAATATACCTCACAACCATAACTAATTTTGGAAAAAATCAAGGCCTTGTATAATTTTAAAATAGTATTGCGGTCTGCCCCCATGATGTATGGGCCAATACTTTTAAGATATTCAGAGCTTCAACACATTTAGCTTTTAGCGCTTTTAGGTGAGAAACCCATGTAAGTCTACAGTCAAATATCAAACCTAAAAATTTGGTTTCCGATACACATGGTATCCGTTGACCTTTAATGTATATATCCGGGTCTGGATGTACTCCCCGGATACGACAAAAATGGACAATGGTAGTTTTACTTGTCGAGAACTTAAATCCATTCATGTCAGCCCACTGGATAATTTTATCAATAGAGAGTTGGATTTTTCTCTCAACCATTGCCATTCTAGTGCCAGCAAATGATATTGAGAGATCATCCACAAATAATGTTGAGAGAACATCCTGGGGAATGGCTGAGGATATCCCATTAATTGCTAGTGCAAAAAGGGTTACACTCAGCACACTACCCTGAGGAACTCCTTCTTCCTGGCACTTACTCTCTGATAGAGTTTCCCCCACTCTCACTTGAAAAACTCTACGTGAAAGAAATGCCTGAATAAATAGTGGCAGCTCTCCTCTCAATCCCAATTCATGAATGGTTTTAAGAATACCATATCTCCATGTGGTATCATATGCCTTTTCAAGGTCAAAAAATACTGTAACATGGTGCTGTTTGGAAGCAAAGGCTTCACAAATAGAAGACTCAAGTCGTATCAACACATCAGTCGTTGAGTGCATTTTTCGGAATCCACATTGAATCGGTGATAAAATACCTTTTTTTTCAAGGTACCATATCAGCCTTGCATTGACCATCTTCTCCATGATTTTACATAAACAAGATGTCAATGCAATAGGACGATAGTTTGCTGCTAAAAACTTGTCTTTACCGGGTTTTAAAAAAGCTAAAATAATGGCTAGTTCCCAAACACTTGGGTAACTATGATCATGCCATATTCTATTAATAATACTTAAAATAAATAGCTTTGTATTAAAATGTACATGTTTAATCATTGCATATGGAATTCCATCGGGTCCAGGGGCTGTATCATTGCAATGAGCAAGTGCGGAATCAAATTCTCTTTCAGTGAAAGGAGAATTATACGACTCTTCCCTTCTTGTTGCAAAATTTAAAATTTTCTTTTCTTCAGTGCTCCTATACTGGTGACCAGGGGCTCCTTCACACTTGCTAGATACATTTGAAAAATGATTAGCCAGGGCATTGCTAACTTCATTTGCTTCAGTTACATACTGGCCATTCACCCTCAACACTGGTGGTGGGTTGGGGGTGAATTTGCCAGCTATCTTTTTTACTTTCCTCCACACAGAAGATGGTGGTGTTCTACTGTTAATGGAGGAAACAAAAGACATCCATGACTGGCGCCTTGCTTCTTTCATGGCACGACGGAACTGTGCTCTACATTTCTTGTACATAATTAAATTCTCATCAGTTCTGCGTCTACGCAATCGTGTTAAGAGATCTTCTTGTGGCTCTGTGGAGTGCAGTTAGTTCTGAAGACCACCACGGGACTGGTCGTCGTTTGAATAACCCTGTTGTTTTGGGAATTGAATTGACTCCTGCTGTATGAAGAGTTCCATTCAGTAGGTCTATGGCATCATCAACACTTTCAAACTGTTCTGCTCTCCCTTCGATTTCACTTAGCTCACAAAATTTAACCCAGTCTGCCTTGTCTAGATTCCAACGTGGCAATCTTTGCAAAGGCGGATCCTTGTTGGTGTTTATAATGATTGGTGCATGATCACTAGTATGCCAATCGTCTAATGTCCTCCAATCAAAATCAAGAAGGCAGTTAGAGCTTGCAATTGAAAGGTCAATGCATGACAAAGTACCTGTCTGAACATGGAAGTGTGTGGGCTCTCCTGTATTAAGGAGTCCCACATCCTCATTCTCCACAATTGATGAGATAATATTGCCCCTTGTGTTGGCCAAAACATCACCCCATAAAGGATGTCTACCATTCATATCTCCCAGTAAGAGAAAAGGTTGAGGGAGTTGTTGAATGACCTCTGCTAAATCATCATATAAAATATCATCATTTGGAGGTAAGTACAGAGAGCATATTGTATATTTTCTCCCTATATCAATTTGTACAACAACTGCCTGCAGGGTTGTACGTATAGATATAGGTATTTGGGGAACATCTCGACGAATGTACATGAGACTTCCGCCATGGCTCCCTACTCCGTGATCATAAGGTGTCCTATAACTAATATATTCGCGAGGACAAGGGGTATTAGCATCAAGCTTGCTCTCCTGGAGACATACAATTATGGGGGAATGCTCGTGAATTAAGAGCTTAAGTTCTTCATATTTGGCCCTCAAACCCTGACAATTCCATTGCAAAATGGATGAAAAAACTATGTATTATTTTCTGGAAGACATCTTTGATGAGGTCTTCCCATTGACAGTTTTTGATTTGACAATATTTTCTGTAGGCTTCTTAAGTTTGGGTCTTGATAAATTAGGTTTTATATTAGCCTTTTCAGTGTTGTTGTTACCTATTTCTTGTGGGGGATGGTGGACCTCCACTTGAATTTTTGATTGATTCAAGAAGTTTTCCTGTTGATCTGAAATATCAACAGGCAAAACATCATATCTATTTGATGACATAACTTTTGTGTTTTTAATGGATGGGGGTGAGAGAGATGGAGGTCTCTCTCTTTTCCTATTGACAGGTGGTGATTTATTAGATTTTGATGCTTTCCCCACTACAGGCGCACCTGATAATTCTGTTTCATGTGGAACCTCCATCAAATCAGGCAAAGATATAGCCTGAGAGAGGTTAGAATTATCCTTTGTAGTGGGGGACAAAGGTTTACTAGAGGTGAGAAAGGTCTTACGTGATATTCTTGCCTTATCCTCTAGAATTCTATCAGAAGATGGCAAATTTCTTTTCTGGGGAATAGAGGCAGTATTAGGTGGGCTGGATGTCTCCTGCCTCATTTTTTCTCCGGATTTCAATACTTTTGCATAACTTGCTGATTTACTCAATAGTCTCTTGGCATGCCCCACACTTATGTGTTCAATACTGGATTTATTGAGAGCAGCCTCTTCTAATTTATATTGCTGGCAGTTCCTATCCGTAGATTTGTGATTCAAATTGCAGTTTATACAATTGGCCTCTAGTGTACAGTCTCCATGGTAAACATTAGAGCATGTACTACACATTTTATCATTCTTACATACTTTAGATGGATGCCCATATCTATAGCAATTAAAACATTGCAGCGGCTTCTGCTTAAAAGTTCGCACTTTAATTCGTTCATTCTCTATGTAAATGTGGAAAGGCACATCAGCATCCTGGAAAGTCAGGATAATCATTGACGTTCCAGGGACTTTATGCACTTTCCACACAGTTAAAGGACACATGGCCAATATCTCCTCTTCTGTGAATTCATATAAGTCTCTATTAAAAACTACTCCCCTTCCATAACTGAAGTTTAGATGGGGTTTCACATCCAGCTTTATGTCTTCGTTATCTGTATTTAAATTGGAAAGTATAACCGATTGAGTTTCTGATTTGGCACTTATTAGGAAACTGTTCTTTCCAAACCGAGATATATCTCCTGGTGCGATAGTACCTACTTTCTTTTGAAGAAATTTACATATTTTGAAATAATTTCCAGTGCTCCCTTTTGATTGAGCAATAAGCCACTTTGGTGGTTTTGGCTTTCTCTGGGAAGGTACAACTACCTCTATACTTTTATCAATCCAATCTGCAGGCCTATATACATCCAGATTCTCGGGTACCCGATCGCAAAGAGCACCCTTGAAATTCAAATTACTGATTTTAATATTTATGATATCATTGATAGCTTTGAATGCTTCATCATGGTTATCAAATGATATCCATGAATCCCATTTGTCACCTTCAAGCCTCATCCTAATTTCCCTGATGTGACCATAACATTGAAATAATATATATAGAACATCGTAATTGGTTTCAATGGGGATCTGAGTGATGTGAAGGATTCGCAAATTCTCCATGTCACCCAAATTACTTTGTTTTTGAACATAAGTAGCATGGTCCTTTAGAGTTTCCGAGTCGTCAACAAAGGGGTTAGTTTTAGGAGTAGAAGCAAGCCGGGTTATCCACCTCTTATCAGAGGATTTCAGTCCTCCTATCCCATGTGGCCCAACACGAGAAGAGGCTTCAGCGGGGACCAGTCCTCTATTAGAGAGGGGCTGCCTCTCTTAAGGTGGGCGTACACTGGTCAGTGGGGGTAGTTAGCCCCTCCCACCGACGACTCCAATGCCTAGCGTCACCCATTACCCGCAAATATGGGTGACTTAAAACCGGATCATTGGAGCCCGACTCTTAACAGACTTAGTCTGCACCCAATGGGGTCTGCCAGAGGGTGATGACGTCTAAATTTGTACAGGTTGAGATGGCATGACATCCATCCCACCCTGCGCCAAATCCAAAGCAGCAGTCAAAACCTAAGTCGTACAAGCTAAAGTCGTCAACAAGTTCATGCCCAAGAGGAAGAGATGGGAGAAAATAAGAAGTAATCAAAGGAACGGAGAGAAAGTGCTGACTAATTTAGTTGGATCAACAGTTGGGCACCGAGGTCCAGTGGGGAAGTAGTTCCCATTGTTCATTAAAGCCCAACTGCTAGTCCCTAAGCCCCCCATCCTCATCAAGGCTTCAGCATCTGGGGGGTGCCAGAGGGTGATGGCGTCTAAATTGGCACAGGTTGAGATGGAATGTAGTACATCCCACACTCTGCCAAATACAAAGCAGCATCCAAAGTAAAATCGAACATGCCAAAGTCGTCAACAATATCGAGCCCAAAAGGAAGAGATGGGAGAAAAAAAGAAATAATCAAAAGTAAAAGAGAAAGTGCTGACTGATTTAGTTGAATCGACAGCTGGGCACCGAGGTCCAATGGGAAGTAGTTCCCACTGTTCATTAGAGCCCAGCTGCTAATCCCTAAGCCCCCCATCCTCATCAAGGCTTCAGCATCTGGGGGGTGCTGGCTAGAGTGTCTCTCGAGAGCGACTCCCTTGGTAAGCTCTTTCACAAAGTGCAACGGAAGAGCTAAGCCAGACTCCTCCATGATCTCAAAATACCTCCTCTGGTGGAGGTGGGAGGAGCTTGTTGCCAGAAGTGGAACGGCTGGAGGAGGCGAGCTCGAAGAGCTGGCCGTCAACCTTATCCCTAGGCACTCTTCCCCCCTTGGGACCAGGGCAGAACCGCACTGGCCTTAGAGGGTTTCTGAGTGCCAAACACTCGGTCCACGACCGTGTCCTTGCCCTCACGAGGAGGAACCTCAGGGTCCTTGAACCCGTTGAGTTGCTTCATCAGAGTCAAGACCTGCCAGAAGGCATGCTCTGACTCTTGCTGCTCTCCCCCTGGAGAGCTGGCAGCAAAGTCTCCCATCCCCAAGGGCTCTACTTGGGGGGACTCTTAAGAGTCCTTCGGTTCCCTCCTAGGAGTGATACGGGACTCCAACAACGAAGTCTGAGTGCTCTTCTCGCCCCAACATGGGACAATTCTCCAGCTTGAGGTGGGGTTTCTCCCATTGGTGCAGTGGGAGAAGGCCTCACCTCGGTAGAGGAAGCGCGCTGGCGCTTGCGCGAAGGGAAAAACCCAGGGGTCGCGCGCGAGAGACCGTTGAAAACACTGCGCGCGAGCGAGACTTCATAGGGTGAGCAGGAATCAGATTGACGTGTAGGAACAGAATGAAGAGCCTGTGAGAATGTCGGCACGCGCGTATGAGATTGTTGGAGCTTGAGGATCGTCGGCGCTTGTGCGCGAGAGAAGATCGACGGCGCTTAAAGATCGTCGGCGCTTGCATGCGTAAGAAGATCATCGGCGTGGGGAACCATCGGAGCCTGCGCGCGGACAATTGTCGGAGCTTACGTGCGTAGGAAGATCGCCAGCGCTAGCGCGCCAGAGAAGATCGTCTGCCAAGAAGATTGTCGGCGCTTGCGCACGTAAGAAGATCTACGGTGCTCGAAGATCTTTGGCGCTTGTGCGCGAGAGAAGATTAACGGCGCTTGTGCGCGAGAGAAGATCGACGGTGCTTAAAGATCGTCGGCGTTCGCACGCGTAAGAGGATCGTCGACGCTTGCGCGTAAGAAGATCATCGGCGCGGGGAACCATCGGAGCCTGCGCACGGACGATCGTCGGAGCTTACGTGCGTAGGAAGATCGCCAGCACTAGCGCGCCAAATAAGATCGTCTGCCAAGAAGATCGTCGGCGCTTGCGCGCGTAAGAAGATCTATGGCGCTCGAAGATCGTCGGCGCTTGCGCGCGTAAGAAGATCTACGGCGCTCAAAGATCGTCGGCGCTTGCGCGCATAAGGAGATCGTCGGCGCTTCCGCTCGTAAGAAGATCGTCAGCGCTTGCGCGCGAAAGAAGATCGTCGGCGCTTGCGCGCGTACGAAAATCATTGGCGAGCACGAGCGCGCGCTAGGATGAAGGGACAGCTGACAGGACAGTCAGGAACTGGGACAATCAACACTGGAAGTTCTGGTGAGCGCCTGTGCACTAACTCAGGAATAGTCCCTGGAACAGGATTCCTCTGGATGGAAGTCTCAGGAACAGCAGGAACAGTCGGCGAGCGCTTGCGCGCAGGAAAACGGCGCGCAGGGGATACCTGGCGCTTAAGGGACTTACTCACAGTGTGAGAAAGACCCTTTGCCCCGAAGGGACCGGTGCCCGTTGGATAACGGAGTGCGTGGGCGCCCACAGCGTCAGCAGCCAGGAACGGAGACGGCAGGTCAGCAGGTCTAGGAGATGGCGAACAAACTGCGGAGAGGTCCCGAACAAGAGGTTGGTCTAAACAGGAACAATCCTCCGAAGAGGAGTCTCTATGAGTGGCCTCTCTCACGAACGAGAGAGGTGAACACTTCGTAGAAAAGACTTGAAGACACTGGTGATGGCGCCCCCTAAGGCAGTTGGATCAGCATGCTGACCTATAAGGAGCAATCCTCCGAAGAAGAGTCCTTGTAAGTGGCCTCCCTCGCGAACGAGAGAGGTCACAAGACTGATCCTGCAGCTGCTCAGCCCCTTGAGCATAGCTGCAGCCCCAAGAGCATGGCCACCTGAAGTTTTCAACGCCCGGCCTTGCAACCGCTCAGCTCCTTGAGCATGGTTACAAGTGTGGTCGCTCAGCACCAAGAGCATAACGGCCCGAGGACCAGGAAAACCCATCCAGAAATTATTAAGTTATGAGAAGTACCCCCTCTGCAGGAGAAAAAACTCACACCTAGGAAGGGAACCTTCCTCGGAAGGGAAGTTACCTACCCCTGGAGGCGAATCTCCTTAGCATTCAAAGATGAACTAAAGAGCTGATAGTTGTCACTGAAGAACTTCTAAGAGAAGGGAACACGCCCATGACAATGTCCTAGAGAGACGGCAGCAACAGCAGACTCCCCAGGCACCAACAGGGCAGCTCTGCTTCATTGGCACACTTTAGGCAAACGAAGAAAAACTGCATCGTTAACTGGGAAAATAAAATAAATAATTAGTTAACAGAAATTCCCCCGGGAGGAACTCCGAAGAGAAAACCCCGAGGGAATAGAAAACATAAGTTACAAATTAAGTATGCGCACTCCTCCCTCACTGAAATTCACGGAAGGGGGAGGGCGGAGAATTGTAACAAAAACAGAATTATAACAGAATAATAATTATGTAATTCATCTACGAATGTTCACAAATAGTAAGAACCACTGACCCCCAAAGGGAAGTGTTCTCCACAGAAAGCTGACAAGTTAAAAAAACAATCAGATTTCATTAAAAATAATTGAGACAAATAAACGGAATAGCAACCCAACCCGCACGGGAAAGAAGCTTCCGTAATAGTACGTACTGTAGCAGTAGTTAAAGGGTGAACGACCTCGAGAGAGAGAGACCGTAGTCAATCTTAACTCCCACGTTCCCTTCGCTGAGAATCCAAGTTCCCCGTAGGAAAGGAGGAACAGCGGAGAAAACAGATGAAAGAAGAAAGTCCAGCGATGACGATTCCCCACGGCGGCCGAATTATCGGAAGCCGAAGGAACGACCGAAGGACCAAGGGAGAGGCCGCGCCCCATGACGTTAAACCGTGGTGGCCTGGTACTACGCCGGTGACGTTGTCGTACACTACACACACAGCACAAACACTGAAAAGGAAACTTACTATATTTCTAAACACAAATATATACATAAACATAAAGAATATTTATATATATATTAAGTATAATAAAAAGTAAGTAAAAGACAAAATGCATTAATGGCTGCCAAAGCGAGGGTGGGAGCAGACACGTCTGCCCATCCCCCGAGCCAAAAGTAAAGTGAACTAGTTCACCGGTATGTGAGGGGGGAGGGGTAGATAGCTACCCCTCCCCTACCCCCTCGCTAACTAGCGAGGGGGTGGTATCAGCTATGCCGAAAATAATACCCTATTCAAATAGTGTGGTTTGTATTTCGGTTACGGAACAAATCTATTTTTGGGTGAGATAGCCATGTCGTCCTGATGGACCTGCCCTCCTTTTCTATAGAAAAGGCCTTGGCAGGATCCCTCCCGAAATTACTATACCTGTAGCACCATGCTCAATGCTACAAGGAATGAGCGCCATCTTGGATACAGCGCCATCTAGATACTCAATAGTAGTACGGGAGGAAGGGTAACCTTGATAACGGCTCCCCTTCTATTTTTGCCGCTCTTCCCCCTCGAAACGAAAACGCTATTCGGGGTGAAGATTGCTATGTCGTATCAAGATATACGTCCCGATATTATGCAGTATCCTTAAGAGAAATTTTAAGGATATTCGCGCCAGGAGTTAGAATTCTGGAGACCTAAACGTTAATTCTCTGGGAATATCACTGTAGCCAAATATCCCTTAGAAAGCTACCTATAGGAACCTTCCATCAGGACGACATGGCTATCTCACCCCATTTATTATGTTATGGTTGAATGTTTCTGTACTGCTGATGGAAATTTGTTTTGAAATCAGTTTATTCTCTTTTACTTCAAAGTCTTCATTGCTGTTAATGTGTGTTTATGAAGCAAAAATTAAGAGTTGTTTACTTTGTTATTTTGTAAGTCACTTAAAATAAAACACTTTTTCACCAGTGTAATTAATCTGTTATTATATATTTCAATATCCTGTAACTAGGCCTTACAGTATAGTTAGGTTTCTATATACAGAACCATAGGTACCAAAGTGATTTAGAACGGGGGTGGAATTGGAACTGGTGGGTTGGGGCTGAATGTAGGGGTTGGAGGGGGGGGCATCACTCGGAACTTTGCCCTGGAGCGGCAGTTAGGTATGTGAGGGCCCTGCATACGATGAGTAGGAATTGTAAGCAATCACCTAACTCGTTCGCCGACAAGCTCCGGAGAATAAGGATGGGGCATGGATGACTCCAAATCCCGCCAGAGAAATCCCCTGAAGGGGAAACCCCACATATGAAGATAGTTTTCCCACAGACAGGAAAGGCAACCAACCTTTGTTGCCGGTTTCTGCAATTCTCCCCGCAAGCGAGGATATTGCTGGACCGTGGCTGGGGCAGGAACTCTCCCTTGGAAGGGAAAGTTGCTCAACACCTGGTGGAGGTTAAGTCTCCCTCAAAATGGGAAATTATCCAACACCTGAAAGTGAACTCCCGGCAGTCCTCTCTGCTTCCTCTCAACGAGCCAAGCTCAATTTGAAGGTCAACAAAGTGTTGCCTGTGAAACGTAGCCGAAGCTCATTTCTGGATTTATTTGGAGGATTACCCGACAAGTCACTCCGAGGAGTTCCTGTCAGCCACAGCTCACTGCCACCCGCCGAAGCAGAGCGAATGTTGGGCGAGCAGCAAAAGTAGAAGCCAAAGACCTCTAGCTACCTTACTTTGCATGGAGAATCCATGAGCCCCAAGGAAGGCAGCACTGAAGGGAAAGGGACTTTATAAGTTTTAGGCCAGTTGCTTTTAATCATAAACCAGTTACAAGATTAGACAGAAGAGAAAAGACTACGTCTCCTCTACCAAGCCGAATTAAAAAGGGATGATTGGTCGCTAGTGCTGGTGGGCACAAGGGGCTAGTTATCAGCTAGTTTCAGTTTCGTCGAAATAAATTCATCACAGTAAAGAGCGAAGGGTGTGTGTTGTGCTGGAACAATTTAAATTTCTACATAATTACAGGATTGTCTATTCATATCTGTTGTACATGTTATAATTATTATATGATCCTATTTCATTCATGTACATTATAGGATCCACGATGAGAAATAAAATGGCATTTGCATTGGCAGTCAAAATAAATTCAATATGAAATTACACTGACACCTAATAGCATATATGAGTCAGTTAGTAAATTCACAGTATACACACCTAGCTAATGAACCATGTGCTGCTAGCATGTAATAGATAATAAAGTTTAGCTAAAGTCTATAGACAATAATACCGTACCATATACGCAGCGAGTAAATGAGCTGCCAAACTGAAACACTGTTTGCTTACATTCTCACAAATGAGCGCCAATGTATAGATGACGCAATACACATAAATGAAATAGGATCCTATAATGCACATAATGTATAGACGACACAATACACATAAATGAAATAGGATCCTATAATGTACATGAATGAAATAGGATCATATAATAATTATAACATGTACAACAGATATGAATAGACAATCCTCTAATAATCATGTTGTACTTCTGTCAGAAATGTTCCAAGCTATGCATCTTACATACACATTGACACTACTGGCAGTGTCACGGTAAAGTTAGAAAGACCAAATTCAAAGTGTGTCCAGTACATTTTCTCTGCGAACAATTACATGGGAAGTTTTGCGGATAAGTGCTATTTTGAACTGAAGCAATTGCCCCTGTTTTTACGTATAATTTGTATTACTCAGACTCTGACTATTATGGTAAATTACTACTATACAGACCAAGTCTTAGTGTAAGCTAACGATATGACTGTATAAGAGGGGCTCCAGGTTAGTAAGGATACGGCTTCTGGGTTAGATTTGGTGGGGAAGTCTTGGTTAGCTTGTGTTTTTGTTTTGTGTCCCTTTTAAAATTGGACCATGTTAAAGACTGAAAAATCTGTGTTCAAAAGTAAATGGAGCTCGTAAGGAAACATGACTCAAGAACGGTGATTGAGAGATAACTGCTGCAGTTAGTATTAGGTGTTACTTCCCCCTCCTATTCTTGCTTGAAAAACTATTTTTTGTTAGTTTTCTTGTTTTCTTTTGGGGGGTTTCTGCTATCACCTTCAACAATTAGTTGGTTTTCATTTTATCCTACCAAAAACCCTGACTCTCACCTGGGGTTCTTTCATTACAGTTGGGAGATTTGTTGGGTGGTGGTAGTGTAATTGGAAAACCATACTTTTGTGGAAGATAACATCAATACACAATAAATCATATACTTATGCAGAATTGATAGAAAAATTATTTTCTTGCAAAAATTGCTGGGTGGGAGACTACTGAAATTTTACCCTATTCATTCACTGTTCTAAGCTCCACTTTGGCTCACTTACCTTGAAAATAAACATTATCTCATTGGTCCTGTGTTCTGGCAAGCAGTAAATGTTATGACGAGCCTGTTAGCCAAATGGGCAAATATTTTGGTGGACAAAAACTCGGTGACCCAACTAACTACGAATTACCCTTAACATGCATTACTCAGGTAGGTTGGTAAATTTATAGAAAAACACAGAAAAAAACATTTGAGAAAATAACCTTTACTACAGTAAATGAGGCGCTTTCAACGTACTTGACCTTTATTGCCAATGCAAATAAGCCATTCTGGTGTTATAGACAACCCCCTTCCCAAAGGACACAGGTGGGAACCCGGGATTGTGGGTGTGGGAAATAGGTTCGGGTAATTTATGCCACCAGCATAAGAGGAACGCTTCCAATACTAGTTGGTCCAACAATGAACCACGATTTGTCCAACTAGGTAGACGGCTAATTTGACTACGGTTAAAAGGGTGCCGTTATAGTATGTGGCCTACCCGGTTTGAATGTGTCCTACCTTAGGAATAGTTTGTATATATATGTAATGAAATCAATTATTTTTCACAATCGGACCCCCCCCCCCCTTACACAACATTAACATTAACTACATAGTTAAATACTGAAATCCATGTGTACTTACATGATCAATATTCGTAATAACAGTATGTAGGCCACATACTATATCAGAGACAAAATTCCGTAGGCCACACTCGAAAGGTAGGCCACATACTATAACGGCACCGCTAAAAGAGCAATCCGACTAATTAGGCTTATAGTTGCTTAACCTAGGCCTATTGTTCCTGAATTTACTAGGCCAACAGCAAGAGGAAACAATATAATACTGACATCCCATAGGCCTATTGTTCCTAACTTAACTACGAAAAAGAGGAAATTCGACTTGATACTGACATAACAAGCTAGGCCTACCATTCAT